>NC_086002.1:11560000-11860000 GCF_030014385.1 Trichomycterus rosablanca | reverse complement strand
CCAATTCATTACAGGACCTCATCATTCCCCCCTCAGTCACAGCCAATCGAGTCTGTATGTAGACGCCTGACCAGCCGATAGCACTGTTGGTTATCCGACCCCGGATTCCAGTGGTGATGAGCTAGCGGTATTTATCACTGCACTACTCAAACACCTAATAAGCAATACTGCTTAAAACTTAGGGCATTTTAGAACTGCAGCAATCACACAATGACTTTTTATTTATAACTGAATGAAATCCATTGCTCACCTGTAATCATAAACCAAGCTGCAAAAATGTGTGTAAAACAAATACTGCATTACATAATATTACACGGCTCGAGGTGGAATGATTGTCACGCCTGTGCCAAATAGGTTGGCCAATAAATTGTATTGTACATTTACTGTCTTTCATTATTACAGCTTTAAAAACTGGATTTCTTAGTTTGGGGGTGGGTACAGGGCCTACCATAGTAACACTGGGTGCAGGGCAGGAATACAAACTGGTCAGGCAGCAATACATCCAAGGGTATCTCTCACAAACTGATTCACTCAGTAAATTACTCACACCTAGGAAGAATTTATAGCAGCCAATTCATTCGCTGGTATGTTTCTGGAGGGTTTTCAACATTTACAGCTCACACAGTAAACCTAAAGTACTTACTCTAGTACAAATAGACATCAGAACACCAAAAGAAGAACATAAAACTGCTAGAAACTCTGTTGTAGATAATATCCAGTGGATTCATTATGTATTTAGACACCTTTAAAATTCATAATACTTTGTGTCATGGATTTGTTTCTGAATTCATAAAGTTGCCCTTTTTACCCACCTGTCTACACTTAATCTACACTTGTGTATTTTTCTTTTGCAAAGTAGTTGAAAACTGAAATTACCTTTTCACAAAAGAGACTGTGCTGTGGCACTCTAAATTGTACTCAGACGCATGCTGTTTGACTGAATTATCCTTAAGCTGTGTCTAGAACTCTGGGGTCCACCTGTTGCAATTAGAATTGACTGGACATTGTTTGGAAAGGCACACACCTGGGTCTACAGGGATCCAGAATTAACATTGCATTGGCAGTACAGAAACCAAGCCATGGCATCTAAGAAACTATCTGTGGATCTCCATGGTAAAATTGTGGCAAGGCATAGATCAAAGGATATAACATAAGATGTAAAGCAATAGTTACAGCTTTAAGCATTCTCAGGACTACAACTTTGAAATTTAAGAATCTTGGAAATACCCAACGATTACTCTAAAAAGCAGCAAAGACTAGTGCAGAGATCCTCACAAATCAGGCCTTTATGGCAGAGTGGCAAGACAGAAACCAATGTTACGTAAAAAGTATATGACAGCCTGATCTAATGAGACAAAAATGTAACTCTTTGAGCATAACAGCAACTATAACTGACAAAACAGGCAGTGCACATCAGCTGGCTCATACTATCGCTACTGTGAAACATGGTGGTGGCAGGATCATGATATGGGGTGCTTCTCAGCAACAGGGACAGGTAGACTTGGAAGAATTGAGAGATGGATGAATGCAACCTTCTCCAGACGACATGCAAACTCAGACTGGGGTTAAAGTTCACCCTTTAATATGGCAATGACACTGGAAAGGCTTTGAGGCAGTAAACATCTCTGGAAAGACCTAAAGATGGCAGTTCACAGACTCTGGCTATTCAATCTGACAAAAATTGAGAAGATCTGCCATAAAGAATGGGATAAACCGGCCAAATCCAGGTGTTCAAAGCTTATACAGATGTATCCCAGAAGAATTGCAACTATAAATGCTGCCTACACTAAACAAATTTTATTCTATTGAGCTAATTTTATCAGAAGGTAAAATGAGACCTGAAAGGAGCAGAAGAACAACTGGCCTATTAAATTACGGAAAGCGTTTAGTTGCAGTTATTGCTATTAAAGATGATGCAGCAAGGTATAAAGTTAAGGGGCAATTGCTTTTTATATTAGAATGGTATAAACATTGAATAACGTTGTTAATAAATGAAACTATGATTTGTTCTGTTTTATTTAGATTCTCTTTGTGTAAAACCACGTTATTGATCTAAAATAATTTAGTATAAAAATTATACAATTCTAAGGATGCTTTTGTCTTAAAAAAAAACCCATTATCACACTTATAGTAAGTGGGGAAAACATACCACCACACATATAGTGATGGAAAACTATATTCAGTTGCTTTTGTTTTTATTAGATACAGTGCAGTGGCGATTTCTGTGGACGCTGAGCTTCTGCAAGATGATTGGAGGATCAGTCGAAAGGCTGAATCCCGTTTTGATTGACAGCTGTCCCTGGGAGCTTCAGTACCATCGCGGATTTTGCGAGTGAAGTCGGAAGACAAACTGCAACCCATTTCATGCCATTTTCTTGAAAACTAACAAAGGGGAGAATTTATACATTTATATTAAGCCGACAATGAGCTTCCCCTCTTTGAAAGACCAGCAGCCGCCACTGATACAGTGGTACCTTGTAACTCACTGTCCCCTAAACTCAAAATCTTTGAAACTCAACACCCTTCGTCGAGAAATTTGTACCCTTAAACTCAACGTGTTCAGCTTTTTAAAAAATAATGTATTTAATTTCAAATTAACAATGAATAGCCGCTTTGTTCAGCGCTTGGCTGGAGCGGTGCAGTTAGACGTATATAAGACAAATCTGCATTTGTGTGGAAATATACCATCTGAAAGCTCCACATGTATCTGTGTTTAGCTGGATTTTTCTCCTGTTTCACTTTTAAACTTGTGTTATAGCTCGAAGTTCTGAGAAATTGTAAGAATCAGCTTTTTTTCGAGTCTAAAATGCTTAGCGTTTAAAAAAAGTAACATTATGTATTAAACGAACGACATAGAAAGCTATTGTGCAAAAGCTATCGTGCCGCTTCTCATGTGAATGCCCCTTTACTGAATGGAATACGGTATTTCAAGATCAAGCATCTCCGCGATTAAGAAGCATAAACAATAAAAAATAAAGGTAAAGTGAAGGTTTTAATAATTATTATATTTTTTGTATTTCAGTGTTTTTTATATTATATTTGAGTTATTCTCAGTGTATAAGTGTCAAAAACAACCCCGTTACTTTATATTAGCCAATCTGCAGTTTCATGGGACCACTGAATGCATTAAGAGGTTTTCCATACATCTTTATAGGAAAAAATACCTTAAAACTCAACGCCTTTTAAACTCAGTGCCACTTCCAGAACCAATGAACAGATTGAGTTTCAGGATACCACTGTACTGTATATACTTTCTGTAAATATATCCACTTCAGATATCCACTTCACACAATGTCATTTAATCTAAAAAAAATCTGTCCTAATCAGAATGATATGTTTAAATAACAAAATTGATAGAGAGATATTTTAAAATCTATGCAGATGTACAACATTATTTTCTTAATATTTCCGAAAGCTGTGGTGGGCAATTACAGCATTAAGCTTGTACAAAATAATCAGTGTGTACAAAATCACACTTCAGTGATTTTCAATTGAATTTAAGCCACACAAGCACCTTCATTTTCTGCTGTATAAACCCTAAAATATTTTGGCTTCATGTTTAGGATTGTTGCATTGTTCATTACCATATAGGTTTACTTTCTAGGCAGATGAAAGTATATTCACCTCTCGATTCTTTCTTCCTTTTAAGTCTGCATGGTGTAAAAAAGGAGATGGTTGTAGTGCAGATAATAGCTTAGTGTTCACTGTATAACTGTTGTTACTGCTGCTTTCAGGTCATCCTGCAATGCTTTTTAAATGATTGCTGGCTTTCTTCTTTCTGAGAAAGTGGTAGCCTAGAGGGTACAGCTTTGGACTATCAATCAGAAGATTGTTGGTTCAAATCCAGCCTCTGCTATACAACCACTGCCCTTGAACAAGGCTTTTAATGCTGTCTGCTCCAGAGATGTCGTACAATGGCTGACCCTGCGCTCTGACCCTAGCTTCCAAACAAGCTGGTATACACATGTATGTGTACACTGATCAGCCATAACATTAAAACCACCTCACTGTTTCTACACTTACTGTCCATTTTATCAGCTCCACTTACCATATAGAAGCACTTTGTTCTTCTGCAATTACTGACTGTAGTCCATCTGTGTCTCTGCATGCTTTGTTATCCCCCTTTCATGCTGTTCTTCAATGGTCAGGACCCCCACAGGACCACCACAGAGTAGGTATTATTTGGTGGATCATTCTCAGCACTGCAGTGACACGGACATGGTGGTGGTGTGTTAGTGTGTGTTGTGCTGGTATGAGTGGATCAGACACAGCAGCGCTGCTGGAGTTTTTAAATACCGTGTCCACTCACTGTCCACTCTATTAGACACTCCTACCTAGTTGGTCCACCTTGTAGATGTAAAGTCAGAGACGATCGCTCATCTATTGCTGCTGTTTGAGTTGGTCATCTTTTAGACCTTCATCAGTGTTCACAGGCTGCTGCCCACAGGGCGCTGTTGGCTGGATATTTTTGGTTGGGGGACAATTCTCAGTCCAGCAGCGCTGCTCTTTCTGATCCACTCATACTAGCACAACACACACTAACACACCACCACCATGTCAGTGTCACTGCAGTGCTGAGAATGATCCACCAAATAATACCTACTCTGTGGTGAGTCCTGACCATTAAAGAACAGCATAAAAGGGGGATAACAAAGCATGGAGAGAAACATATGGACTACAGTTAGTAATTGTAGAACTACAAAGTGCTTCTATATGGTAAGTGTTAAAACAAGGTGAGGAGAATCAATGTATGCTGATACTCAGACCTGATCGGGACATTCCTGTTTATTTCGGTGTGGTTCAGAATTCACCTGTTTCATTAATGTTAAGTCATTAATGGTTAACAGGATGCTGAGACTCGATCGGTCATTTACATCAGTTACCTCTTAACACAGCAAGGTGGTGTAATGAGGGTGTTACAGCCTGAGGGCACCGAGAGTGGTCGTGTAGATGTTTCTTCAAATTAGAGCGGTGTGTACACACACAGATACATAAACATGCATAACATCAGCCAAACATTTGCATTTCCTCAGAGTTGAACTATAAATGGTTCTAAATCAGTGTGGAGGGGTATCGTGGAGACAGAGAGATAGAACAGCTCTCGGACATGATGACTTCCTTCGATAAGCCAAACCACGTCACACTATTCCCACACAGAAGGAGATGTGTAAACATTAACGCTGAATGAAAGCAACAGCCAAATACACACACAGTGGAGGATGGACGGTTACCCTAAGCCGCTCACATAGATGCTGAGAGCAAGTACGTATGCACACTTACACTGATCAGCCATAACATTAAAACCACCTCCTTCTTTCTACACTCTGTCAATTTTATCAGCTCCACTTACCATATAGAAGCACTTTGAAGTTCTACAATTACTGACTGTAGTCCATCTGTTTCTCTACATACTTTTTTAACCTGCTTTCATCCTGTCCTTCATTGGTCAGGACCCCCACAGGACCACCACAGAGTAGGTATTATTTAGGTGGTGGATCATTCTCAGCACTGCAGTGACACTGACATGGTGGTGGTGTGTTAGTGTGTGTTGTGCTGGTATGAGTGGATCAGACACAGCAGCGCTGCTGGAGTTTGTAAACACAGTGTCCACTCACCGTCCACTCTATTAGACACTCCTACCTAGTTGGTCCACCTTGTAGATGTACAGTCAGAGACAATCGCTCACCTATTGCTGCTGTTTGAGTTTTAATTGGTGGACTATTCTCAGTCCAGCAGTGACAGTGAGGTGTTTAAAAACTCCACCAGCATTGCTGTGTCTGATCCACTCATACCAGCACAACACACACTAACACACCACCACCATGTCAGTGTCACTGCAGTGCTGGGGATGATCCACCATCTAAATAATACCTACTCTGTAGTGGTCCTGGGAGAGTCCTGACCATTGAAGAACAGCATGAAAGGGGGCTAACAAAGCATGCAGAGAAACAAATGGACTACAGTCAGTAATTGTAGAACTACAAAGTGCTTCTATATGGTAGGTGGAGCTGATAAAATGGACAGTGGGTGTAGAAACAATGAGAAAGCCCTACTTAAACCCACTCATAATAAACCCCATAGAACTGTGCATCTTTTTAAAATGCTTATTACTTATCAGGTGCCTAAGATAAGACATGTCCTTAGTCTGGAATTCTTACCATGTTTGTACTCACTCTAGAAACATTTCCATCTAGCACCCTTTTGGCAACATGGGACCAAACCCCATGAACCAGGACCTGATGCACCATCATCCTACCCTTCTAACCAATTAAATGATGTGTCTTGGCAGCAGACAAATAACTAAAACACAGGACGGGATTTGAAACACGGTGAGTTCAGATCCTACGTGGAATCACTAGGTGAAAGGTGGGAATACACCCTGCACTGAGCTCTAATTCATCAAAGAGCATTAACCCACTCACTCACTCATTCACTCACTCATGCCTAACAGCAATTTAGAGTAACATATCCAACTACTAACAAACTTTGTACAGTTACCAGCCCTGGTCTCCAGGACCCAAAAGATGTGAAACTTCAACACCATGCCACACTATCCATTAAAGTGAATAATCAGCTAATTAAATTACTACTAAATAATTGGTCCATAAGTCTTAGGAGTAGGAAAATGACAAAAACCCATTTGTCATTGATGTGTATCTTTAGGAACTTATAATGAATAAAACTGAACTCTTTTCAGTGGTCGGCAGGAGTTGTTAACACTGAGCTTTTTGTTAATTTGTGAAAAAAATTTTGCCTGACTGAGATGCAGCCTTGCTACAATCTAACACATATCAAAGCCTAAGAAACACTTGGATATGATTTACCTTCAGTAGGATGCCGGTACATCTATCTTACACAGCATACAAATACAAGGTATTTCTGCCTATAGATAGGTGACAAGTTTGATGATTACCAAAACAAGCATCCTTTGAAACATCCATCGGGGAACTTATTTCCTAGCTACACTACCTATATTAGTATGCATCTCAGTACTATTTACATTGACATTTTCGGCATTTAGCAGACGCCTTTATCCAAACGACTTACATCACAGTTACAGTATACAGTCTGAGCAATTGAGGGTTAAGGGCCTTGCTCAAGGGCCCAACAGCAGCAACCTGGCAGTGGTGGGGCTTGAACCAGCAACCTTCTGGTTACTAGTCCAGTATCTTAATCACTAGGGTACGGCTTGCCTAGTAAAAATCGAGCCTGTACCATTTGTGTTCTGTTTTTCTTCATACCTTATTCTGTTCATTTCACCACTATATTCCTGCATCTACTGTTGTTGTTGTTTTATCCCTTTTCTGCCGGTGTTTGCAACTACTAGTTGCACTTAAACATACTATCTTCTTTCTCTTAGGTTTATGGCATCTCAAAACTTTACGCACCCAAGAAAGGCCTCTATTTCTTGGAGTGCGTAAATCGGACATGATTTATATCTTTGCCAATGTGAGCCTAGATGCCAAATCTTTAAAGACGTACTACATTTAGATGTGCCACTTCAGATAGCATCAATCCAAATGCCATGTCTTCTACAGTGCGGTTATGTGTGTGTTAATAAACTCTCAAGCTGAGCAATAATGCTCAATACGTGCGTAATGTATACTGCTCGATGCGTAAAAGCGCAAGACAGCCAAATTGTTTTGCCTTTTTGAAAAAAAAACATCATTTTGCGTGTGTGGCAAACAAAATATGAAGAAAATGAATGTAAATAATGTTATCTCCTGTCTAACTGAGCCTAAATACCAATGCGTAAAAATGGGTAAATTCAAACCAGAGTAATCATGCGTAAAACCAAATGCGTAAAAAACAAAAAAGTGACTAAACAAACAACAACAAAAGATTAATTACCATGATACCGTCCTTATATTCAAACTAGTGTGGAACAACTTAGAAAAAAACAAACCAACCTTTTTTGAACTCCTCCAGCATCGCATCCAGCTTGGTATCATTGAACACGAAATGCAGCGGGTGGCTGTAAAACTTGGTGACCGTCTTCAGCGGCGTGCAGTCGTCCGTGTCCACAAAAGCCAGGTCCTTGACAAAGAGCAGATCCACGATATTGGATCGGTCCTCTTCATACACCGGGATGCGCGTGTAGCCGCTCTCCATGATCTCGCTCACGGTGGCAAAATCCAGGGTGGCATCTGCTGCCAACATGAAGCAGTCGCGCAGTGGAGTCATCACGTCCTCGACGGTTTTGGTGCGCAGCTCCAGGGCGCCCTGGATGATATTCAACTCCTCTTTGACCAGATCGTTGTAGGGATCGGTGACGCGCAGCATCTCCAGAAGTTTCTCACGGTTGTACACGGTGCCGATCTCCTGTCCGAGCAAGTAATCGAGCAGCTTGCTGACCGGGTACGACGCGGGGAACGTCAAGAGCATGAAGAACTTGGTCAGAAAGATGGTATTGGCACCGACGGCGAGTCCGTGACGCGAGCATATAGCCTGTGGGACGATCTCTCCAAAGATGACGATGCCGATCGTCGACATAACGACCGCGATCAGACCGTTTCCTGCGATATCATCGAGCAGGATGGTGAGAGTCGTGTTGACTAGGACGTTTCCCAACAAAAGAGAGCAGAGTAAATAGTTCCCTTGGCTGCGCACAGGCTCGATTTTGCGTGCGTAATTCTTTTCGCGCTCGGTGCCGCAGTTCTGGATGATCTGCAGCTCCATCGGATCCAGCGCCATCAAACCAAGGTTTAATCCGCTGAACATACCAGAGAGGCACAGAAGCATGGAGATGAAAATGACTTGAAGCCAGAAGGGCAGGAGGAACTTCTTTTCTTCCACGACGATCACTTTGGTGTCATCGCCTTCGTGGTATATCCAGGTGCTCTCCGTCCACGGGTCGTGCGTTCCAGCCGGCGTGGACGTGGCAACGCACAAGTAATAAGCTTTGCTCCTTTCGGTCTTCCTTAACGGCTTGACCTCGATCTCGACAACCCCAGAAGTCTTGCGGTTTAACACGATATTAGGCAAAATGAGGATATCCGAAGTCCTGATGCCACACGGGTGCAAGCCAGGGGTCTCCTCGTGGCTCTTGTTATCACCCGAACTGTCTCGGCTCCGTTCGTGCTCAGTAAACGCGATTTTGGACCAGGTCTCGTTGTTGATGTTCTGCCCAAAAACCCGCAATTTAACCCTAGAGCGCTCGCTGACTCTCAGATATCCTTTATCCATGAACGATATGTCGTCCGTGTCCTCCAGGCGCAGTCCGATAATCACCGTCTCCTCCAACCCGCCTGCTATGACGCGCGTCGGCGCAATTAATACCAAACAGGCGCTCAACAGAACCAAACCCGCGGATCGAACCCGGACAACTGACGCCATTTTTGCACCCACCGACGGCTCTGCCATTCCGACACAGCGCTCGAATGTTAACAACTTGAGCGTTTTAATAAAGAGAAGCGAGAAAAAGTCAGCGGCGGTCGGAATGCGGCTTCATCTCAGCAGCGCGTTCACCTCGCACCTACAACTCGGTTAAAACTGACTCCGCTTCAGCCGAGCCGAGCCGAGCAAACTCGTGCCCGTTCGTAAAGTCCCAGGCAGAGCGAACTCAAGCGACCAATCGGAGCACGGGGGGAGGGAAAGTGACCGACGGAGGAGCCAATCAGAAGCCGCCAATCAGAAAACGCGACATGCAAGATCAAATCTACTTCAAGTGCGTGACTTTTTAGTTTTGGGAAGTTGTTCATTAACAGATGTATGGCTGCATTTAAAATCTATATTTTTTTACATTCAAGTGTTAAATGTAAGGAAAAGTATTGTAGCATAAGATTTAGTGGATTGTTCTGCACCTTTTGTTTACAAATGCATAATTTTTCTTTAATATAACTTATTATATAAAAAAAATGGCTGAAAGTGGAACCTTTCCCACGAGCCCACTGTCATTAAATAACAATCATGAAATATTAAACACAAGAACAATGACATTTTTAAACCTGCTTACCCAACCCTTTTTTATTTCTGGTATAGTGGGACAACTACTTTATGAAAACATTTACATTTACAGCATGTAGCAGATGCTTTTATCCAAAGCAACTTACACACAATGAGCGGAACACGATGAGCAATTGAGGGTTAAGGGCCTTGCTCAGGGACCTGGTGGGACTTGAACCGGCAACCTTCTGTTTACTAGTCCAGTACCTTAACCAGTACCCTAACCACTGAGCTATAACAAACAGCAAACAGCAAACAGCAAATATACAGGGGTTGGACAAAATAACTGAAACACCTGTCATTTTAGTGTGGGAGGTTTCATGGCTAAATTGGACCAGTCTGGTGGCCAATCTTCATTAATTGCACATTGCACCAGTAAGAGCAGAGTGTGAAGGTTCAATTAGCAGGGTAAGAGCACAGTTTTGCTCAAAATATTGCAATGCACACAACATTATGGGTGACATACCAGAGTTCAAAAGAGGACAAATTGTTGGTGCACGTCTTGCTGGCGCATCTGTGACCAAGACAGCAAGTCTTTGTGATGTATCAAGAGCCACGGTATCCAGGGTAATGTCAGCATACCACCAAGAAGGACAAACCACATCCAACAGGATTAACTGTGGACGCAAGAGGAAGCTGTCTGAAAGGGATGTTCGGGTGCTAACCCGGATTGTATCCAAAAAACATAAAACCACGGCTGCCCAAATCACGGCAGAATTAAATGTGCACCTCAACTCTCCTGTTTCCACCAGAACTGTCCGTCGGGAGCTCCACAGGGTCAATATACACGGCCGGGCTGCTATAGCCAAACCTTTGGTCACTCGTGCCAATGCCAAACGTCGGTTTCTATGGTGCAAGGAGCGCAAATCTTGGGCTGTGGACAATGTGAAACATGTATTGTTCTCTGATGAGTCCACCTTTACTGTTTTCCCCACATCCGGGAGAGTTACGGTGTGGAGAAGCCCCAAAGAAGCGTACCACCCAGACTGTTGCATGCCCAGAGTGAAGCATGGGGGTGGATCAGTGATGGTTTGGGCTGCCATATCATGGCATTCCCTTGGCCCAATACTTGTGCTAGATGGGCGCGTCACTGCCAAGGACTACCGAACCATTCTGGAGGACCATGTGCATCCAATGGTTCAAACATTGTATCCTGAAGGCGGTGCCGTGTATCAGGATGACAATGCACCAATACACACAGCAAGACTGGTGAAAGATTGGTTTGATGAACATGAAAGTGAAGTTGAACATCTCCCATGGCCTGCACAGTCACCAGATCTAAATATTATTGAGCCACTTTGGGGTGTTTTGGAGAAGCGAGTCAGGAAACGTTTTCCTCCACCAGCATCACGTAGTGACCTGGCCACTATCCTGCAAGAAGAATGGCTTAAAATCCCTCTGACCACTGTGCAGGACTTGTATATGTCATTTCCAAGACGAATTGACGCTGTATTGGCCGCAAAAGGAGGCCCTACACCATACTAATAAATTATTGTGGTCTAAAACCAGGTGTTTCAGTTTCATTGTCCAACCCCTGTATATACGTATATATACACTACCAGTCAAAAGTTTGGACACACTTTGTCATTCCTGTGGTTTCTCTAGATTTTTTTTTAATTTTCAACATTGTAGATTAATAATGAAGAAATCTAAACTATGAAGGAACACATATGGAATTATGTAGTAAACAAAAACGTGTTAAACAAACCAGAATATGTTTTATATTTTATATTCTTTAAAGTAGCCATCGTTTGCTTTGATGACAGCTTTGCACACTTTTTGGCATTTTCTCAATCAGCTTCATGAGGTGCCACCTGGAATGGTTTTCAATTAACGTTTGTGCTTTGTCTAGAGTTAATTTCTGGAATTTCTTGCTTTTTTAATGTGTTTGAGACCATCAGTTGTGCTGTGCAGAGGTAGAGTTGGTAAAATATAAAACATATTCTGGTTTGTTTAACATTTTTTTGTTCACTACATAATTCCATATGTGTTCCTTCATAGTTTGGATGTCTTCAGTATTAATCTACAATGTAGAAAATAAAAATAATCAAGAAAAACCACTGAAGAGAAGGTGTGTCCAAACTTTTGACTGGTACTGTATATATGTATAGGCATCCGTCAGTCTCGGGAGACTATGGAGTTGTGCACTGTTCAATTTTTGCAACTTCGGTTGTGGCTTGTCAGGCCTATACGGGAATGACAGTCTCTTCCACATCTTGCGCGGATGAAGCTTGATGCTGGTCTCTCAGCTGCACGTAGCGCTTTCCTCTTCTGCTGTTTTACCTTTGTCTGTTGAGCTAGTTTCTCTTCAAACTTGGAGAGACCCTTCTGCACTGTATGCTTCCAGTTGAGGTTGATGTCCAAGGCTTTCAGGTCTCTTTTACAGACATCCTTATAGCATAGCTGAGGCCTGCCCGTGGGACGCTTTCCTTCAGCTAGCTCTCCATACAAGAGGTCTCTTGGAATGTGCCTCTCGTCCATCCGGACGTGTCCAAGCCAGCGCAGCCTTCGTTGTTTCAGTAGGGTGAACATGCTGGGGGTGCCAGCCCTCTCGAGGACTGTGGTATTGGGCACCCTGTCCTGCCAGGTGATGTTGAAGATGTTGCGAAGGCAGTGCATGTAAAAGGTGTTGAGCTGCTGTTCTTGTATGTAAATATATACTTTTATTATTTTTATTTATTCTATGTAATATCGTTTAATATTTTACATAATTTAATAAAAATGTTTTCCTTTTTAGTTATTAGATATACTTTATTTGTCATATATACATATACAGATGTACAGTACAATGAAATTCTTTCTTCGCATATCCCAGCTTGTTTGGAAGCTGGGGTCAGAGCGCAGGGTCAGCCATCGTACGGTGTACACTGCCTGGCCAAAAAAAGGTCACACACTCTAATATTTCGTTGGACCGCCTTTAGCTTTGATTACGGCACGTATTCGCTGTGGCATCGTTTCCACAAGCTTCTGCAATGTCACAACATTTATTTCTGTCCAGAGTTGCATTAATTTTTCCCCAAGATCTTGTATTGATGATGGGAGATTTGGACCACTGCGCAAAGTCTTCTCCAGCACATCCCAAAGATTCTCAATGGGGTTCCGGTCTGGACTCTGTGGTGGCCAATCCATGTGTGAAAATGACATCTCATGCTCCCTGAACCACTCTTTCACAATTTGAGCCCGATGAATCCTGGCATTGTCATCTTGGAATATGCCCGTGCCATCAGGGAAGAAAAAATCCATTGATGGAATAACCTGGTGGTTCAGTATATTCAGGTACTCAGCTGACCTCATTCTTTGGGCACATAACGTTGCTGAACCTAGACCTGACCAACTGCAGCAACCCCAGACCACAGGCTTGTACGGTAGGCACTAGGCATGATGGGTGCATCACTTCAGCCGCCTCTCTTCTTACTCTGATGCGCCCGTCACTCTGGAACAGGGTAAATCTGGACTCATCAGACCACATGACCTTCTTCCATTGCTCCAGAGTCCAATCTTTATGCTCCCTAGCAAATTGAAGCCGTTTTTGCCGGTTAGCCTCACTGACAAGTGGTTTTCTTAAGGCTACACAGCTGTTTAGTCCCAATCCCTTGAGTTCCCTTCGCATTGTGCGTGTGGAAATGCTCTTACTTTCACTATTAAATATTTCCCTGAGTTCTGCTGTTGTTTTTCTACCATTTGATTTCACCAAACGTTTCAGTGATCGCCGATCACAATCATTCAAGATTTCTTTCCGACCACATTTCTTCCTCGAAGATGATGTTTCCCCACTGTCCTTCCACTTTTTAATAATGCGTTGGACAGTTCCTAACCCGATTTTAGTAGTTTCAGCAATCTCCTTAGATGTTTTCTCTGCTTGATGCATGCCAATAATTTGACCCTTCTGAAACAGATTAACATCTTTTCCACGACCACAGGATGTGTCTTTCGACATGGTTGTTTAACAAATGAGAAGCTACTCACTGCATCAGTTAGGGTTAAATAACTTGTTGCCAGCTGAAACATAATCACCCATGCAGTAATTATCCAATGGGAGGCTCTTACCTACAGGGGTTGGACAAAATAACTGAAACACCTGGTTTTAGACCACAATAATTTATTAGTATGGTGTAGGGCCTCCTTTTGCGGCCAATACAGCGTCAATTCGTCTTGGAAATGACATATACAAGTCCTGCACAGTGGTCAGAGGGATTTTAAGCCATTCTTCTTGCAGGATAGTGGCCAGGCCACTACGTGATGCTGGTGGAGGAAAACGTTTCCTGACTCGCTTCTCCAAAACACCCCAAAGTGGCTCAATAATATTTAGATCTGGTGACTGTGCAGGCCATGGGAGATGTTCAACCTCACTTTCATGTTCATCAAACCAATCTTTCACCAGTCTTGCTGTGTGTATTGGTGCATTGTCATCCTGATACACGGCACCGCCATTGGATGCACATGGTCCTCCAGAATGGTTCGGTAGTCCTTGGCAGTGACGCGCCCATCTAGCACAAGTATTGGGCCAAGGGAATGCCATGATATGGCAGCCCAAACCATCACTGATCCACCCCCATGCTTCACTCTGGGCATGCAACAGTCTGGGTGGTACGCTTCTTTGGGGCTTCTCCACACCGTAACTCTCCCGGATGTGGGGAAAACAGTAAAGGTGGACTCATCAGAGAACAATACATGTTTCACATTGTCCACAGCCCAAGATTTGCGCTCCTTGCACCATTGAAACCGACGTTTGGCATTGGCACGAGTGACCAAAGGTTTGGCTATAGCAGCCCGGCCGTGTATATTGACCCTGTGGAGCTCCCGACGGACAGTTCTGGTGGAAACAGGAGAGTTGAGGTGCACATTTAATTCTGCCGTGATTTGGGCAGCCGTGGTTTTATGTTTTTTGGATACAATCCGGGTTAGCACCCGAACATCCCTTTCAGACAGCTTCCTCTTGCGTCCACAGTTAATCCTGTTGGATGTGGTTTGTCCTTCTTGGTGGTATGCTGACATTACCCTGGATACCGTGGCTCTTGATACATCACAAAGACTTGCTGTCTTGGTCACAGATGCGCCAGCAAGACGTGCACCAACAATTTGTCCTCTTTTGAACTCTGGTATGTCACCCATAATGTTGTGTGCATTGCAATATTTTGAGCAAAACTGTGCTCTTACCCTGCTAATTGAACCTTCACACTCTGCTCTTACTGGTGCAATGTGCAATTAATGAAGATTGGCCACCAGACTGGTCCAATTTAGCCATGAAACCTCCCACACTAAAATGACAGGTGTTTCAGTTATTTTGTCCAACCCCTGTATTTGCTTAGTTAAATCCAGGTGGTGACCTTTTTTTGGCCAGGCAGTGTGTGTGTATATATATATATATATATATATATATATATATATATATATATATACTGTATATATATATATATTATATTTTCTAAATGTATTATCGCTTAATAACATTTTTTTCTTTTTTAGTTATTCCTTTTAGTTTGTTTTTCTAATGTGAGACAGGCATAAATCTGTAAAAAACAAAAATAATTTTTACGTCTTCCTGAGGCAACCCTCCTATTTCTATCCAGGCTTGGGACCAGCACTGAGAGAGCACTCACAAGTGCACCCTTCAATGGCTCGGCTGTTTCAAAACTGCAGACATTAGCTAATCATGTCCATGTTTTATACACTGGATACATTCATGACAGAAACGGTAGTTACTCGTTAAACAAGATTCATCAGTTCACAAGTTTAATGTCAATCACAGTCATGGACAATTTTGTATCTCCAGTTTACCTCACTTGCATGTCTTTGGACTGTAGGAGGAAACCGGAGCTCCCAGAGAAAACCCACACAGACACGGGGAGAACATGCAAACTCCACACAGAAAGGACCTGGACCTGCCCACCTGGGAATCAAATGCATTATCTGAGTTTGCATGTTCTCCCTGTGTCCACGTGGGTTTCCTCTGGGTGCTCCGGTTTCCTCCCACAGTTCAAAGACATGCAAATGAGGTGAATTGGAGATACAAAATTGTCCATGACTGTGTTCAACATTAAACTTGTGAACTGATTAACCTTGTGTAATAAATAACTACCATTCCTGTCATGAATGTAACCAAAGAGTGAAAACATGACGCTGAAAATCCTAATAAACAAACAAACAAACTGGGAGGCGACAGTACTACCCACTGAGCCACAGTGCCGCCCCTCGTAAGATAGCACAGGTAAAATTCAAACCTTGGACCCCTAAATCTTATCAGTAGTGGGCTAGTGTATTTTTCTAGTAGTATTATAAAATTTTAGCATCTTGTGTAACACCTTCACACACATTTCACTTTCACTTTTCCAGTTTGTTGGTTATATATGATGTTAATAAAAAAAATCTAACATATTCCTGATAAGTAACTAACAGTTAATTATTAGTAGAGATGCATGAGTACCGATACTGGTATCGGGTATTTGCGCGATACCGCGCTCATTAACTTGTACTCGTACTCGCAAACGAGGCTCCGATACTAAACATCCGATACCGTGTGCCTAGTGCACGTTGCTGCGTTATGCCTGGTTCACACTACACGATTTTTGCCCTGATTTTCGCTCGGCGACTGGTCGGCGCTAGATTTGCCGGCTCGGGAGCAACTCGGCGTTCCCTCGGCGATCAAAACTCGTCTCTCGATCGCTAAGTGTGAAATATCCAACAACTCGATTCGACCGGCTCGCCGAGCACTCGGCGACCGGATCGAGTTTTCTAGCATGTCAGATATCTGATCTGAGATGTGCGACTGGGAATGAGTGACATGTCGAACAGCAGGATACGGTGTGAGGGGAAACGCAGGAGAGGAGTGTAAACAGGTGGGACAGGGGGATAATATAGTTTATATCAGAATACACCGGCACACACACACGTTTTACAGTATTTCTGACCTGATCGTTCTCTACAAAACATAACAACCAACCAACACCAACATTGCAAAAATATTTATTAACCTCCAACTCATTAACTCCATTAACTCATTAACTCCATCATTCTAAATAGGTATTGGTATTGGTATCGGTATCGGCAAGTACAAAAATACATGTACTTGTACTCGGCTGGGAAAAAATGGTATTGATGCATCCCTAATTATTAGTATTCCATATAAAACATTGTGTGATAAAAATGCTGCATTATACAGTCCCAACTTTAAATAAGTTGAAGCAGATAAATACACAAAGCAGTGATTTGTAAAATCTTTTTCATATAGGTGTATTATGCAGCATTTAATGCTTTACGTTATCAATTATACAATAATGCATAATTTGATGCCTACAACACATCCCAAACAAAGCTAGGATAGAGGCAATGTAAGGCTGAGAAAAAAAGAATTCAACAGTTCAAAAACAACATTTTACCACCTACAGTCCATAACATTATTAAAAGATTTGGAGAATGCAATGAATACTCCGAAATATCAAAAAAAAAAAAAACAAGGTTAAGTGCCCATTACATTCAATCCTCACTAAATTAACAACTGATATGCTTCTGTAATTAATATAACCACATGGGACAGGATTACTTGTCAGTAAAACCCTTGACAGCAAACACAGTTGGTTACTGCATCTACAATAGAAAGTTACACAATTTGGTAAACATGCCCCTGTTTCAATAATATACAATATACAATAATATATATACAATATATAGATTATACAGCATATACAATATATATATATATATTAGGGCTGTCAAACGATTAAAATTTTTAATCGCGATTAATCTCAGAATTTCATATAGTTAATCGCGATTAATCGCATTAAAAAAAATCTGTGTAAATGTTATAGAAAACAAGGATTTTTAAGTGAAATGTTACAATTAAAATGGTGAACACATTTTATGCTAAATGTACTTATGTTAAAAACTGCTGGGACAAGAGAAAACTGTAAGGGAGTTTTATTCACTCACATATTAGGCAGTAAATGTCAGATTGTAGGTTAGAATTTCTCCATCAGCAAACACTGTAGATCAGCGGTGCTTTAGATGGGATAAGGCGTAGTTATTGTAACAGACTTTTCTGTGGTTGTATCGTGACAATGGTTTGATGGACGTTTCTACACGAAGTGAGTGTGTTTTGACCCTTTGGGGCTTCCATAGTTCATGAACTAACGTGCTTGACTCAGCTTTCCGGTACAGAAGAAGAAGTTAATTAAGTGTAATAAAGTGTTCTGCTCCCGACAACTTGTGAATATAGCGTGTATTTCTTTCTTTATTAAGCAAGTACATCACTACGACGATCGGTTACAAACCGCAAATGAAAAACGGTGGCAAGTCCGACATTAAAATGTTTGTTCTACCAGTCAAGTGTCAACATGAACTAGAATCTGCGTTAACGGCACTAATTTTTTTAATCGCGTTAAATTGAGGTCGCGTTAATGCGTTATTATCGCGTTAACTTCGACAGCCCTAATATATATATATATATATATATATATATATATATATATATATATATATATATACTGTATATACACTGTATATGTTAATATAGTTTATTTCCATTTTATACCATCTTAACTTTTTTTAGAATTGGGTTTGTGTATGCCACCCAGGTGGAGCAGCGATAAAACACACTAGCACACCAGAGCTGACATTTCAAACTCGTCGGTTCGAAACTCAGCTCTGCCATCCGGCTAGGCTGGGCGGCTACATCAACAACAACTGGCTTGCTCATACATGGTGGGAAGCCAGATAGGGACCTCGTAACTGATTGATGTTTGATGGCGTCTGCACAGAGTCGAGGGATAATGCGTTGATCAGGGTGTGGCTCCCAATACACAAAGCTGATCCGCAAGTGAACTCGCCTCGTGCAGGTGAAACGATGCAGTCGGCTACTGCACACACGTCGGAGAGAGTCGCTCTCCTTAATCAGCAGTGGAGATCAGCATCAGTAGAGAGGAAGCGTAATGCAATCGGATAATTGGATACGACTAGATTGGGAGTAAAAATTGGGAAAAAATTGTGTTTGTGTGATGTGCAATCATTTAGTTAAAAGATAAATACTGTGATTTTGAAAAAAGATGTGATCACTGTGTACAGGTGAGTAATTGTGCGATGTACCTTAATGGGGCATTAATAGAGCTATTTATTATACATTTAAAAAGTATTTTTAATTCATGGTTGAACTAGTTCAGTTTACAACAAGATTTTATAATCTACTATACAATGTAAACTACACATTTATTTATTTCTCCCTGATCATAATTAACATGTAATTTGCATATTTCTATACACAGATCAGCCATAACAATACAACCACCTCCTTGTTTCTACACTCACTGTGTATTTTATCAGCTCCACTTACCATATAGGAGCACTTTGTAGTTCTACAATTACTGACTGTAGTCCATCTGTTTCTCTACATGCTTTGTTAGCCCCCTTTCACCCTGTTCTTCAATGGTCAGGACTCTCCCATGACCACTACAGAGTAGGTATTATTTGGGTGGTGGATGAATCTCAGCACTGCAGTGGCAATGACGTGGTGGTGGTGTGTGGACCCAGCAGCGTTGCTGGAGTTTTTAAATACCGTGTCCACTCACTGTCCACTCTATTAGACACTCCTACCTAGTTGGTTCACCTTGTAGATGTAAAGTCAGAGACGATCGCTCATCTATTGCTGCTGTTTGAGTTGGTCGTTTTCTAGACCTTCATCAGTGGTCACAGGACGCTGCCCACGGGGCGCTGTTGGTTGGATGTTTTTGGTTGGTGGACTATTCTTAGTCTAGCAGTGACAGTGAGGTGTTTAAAAACTCCAGCAGTGCTGCTGTGTCTGATCCAGTCATACCAGCCCAACACACACTAACACACCACCACCAGGTCAGTGTCACTGCAGTGCTGAGAATGATCCACCACCCAAATAATACCTGCTCTGTGGTGGTCCTGACCATTGAAGAACAGCATGAAAGGGGGCTAACAAAGCATGCAGATAAATGAATGGACTACAGTCAGTAATTGTAGAACTACAAAGTGCTTCTATATGGTAAGTGGAGCTGATAAAATGGACAGTGTTTAATGTTATGGTTGATCGGTGTATATTATTTGAATAGCCACTATATGGCCAAATGTTATTTTGATTTGTTTGTGATTAGCTTGAGGAACCTGACAAAGAGTTTAAAGTGTTGATCTGGGCTCCAAATTCTAGAATAGACCCCAGATTCAGTGAAATCATAACCAGGATATTTTAATTTACTCAAATTAATTACATTAATGTAATAGAAATTAAAGCTGATCGTTACTGTTTTATTTAATACTTAGTTCATATTATACATTCAGTCATTAATAAAATGTGTCTAGACCCAGAGATTACTACTTATCCTGTGATATATATTTGTTCTGTCATTTGCAGCATGACTCCTGGGGGCCACAGCACAACCCTGTGGATGAAGTCACACTAGCACCTACTAACTGCTCTGCAAGTTCAAAGGGGTTCACTGGCACAACCTGAGAGAGAGAAAAAAAAGATGTCATTACTTAGTGTAAAATTATTCACATGATCAGGGTCGCAGAGGATCCGGGGCTACCCAGACATACTACAGGGGTTGGACAAAATAACTGAAACACCTGTCATTTTAGTGTGGGAGGTTTCATGGCTAAATTGGACCAGTCTGGTGGCCAATCTTCATTAATTGCACATTGCACCAGTAAGAGCAGAGTGTGAAGGTTCAATTAGCAGGGTAAGAGCACAGTTTTGCTCAAAATATTGCAATGCACACAACATTATGGGTGACATACCAGAGTTCAAAAGAGGACAAATTGTTGGTGCATGTCTTGCTGGCGCATCTGTGACCAAGACAGCAAGTCTTTGTGATGTATCAAGAGCCACGGTATCCAGGGTAATGTCAGCATACCACCAAGAAGGACAAACCACATCCAACAGGATTAACTGTGGACGCAAGAGGAAGCTGTCTGAAAGGGATGTTCGGGTGCTAACCCGGATTGTATCCAAAAAACATTCTGCCGTGAACGGCTGCCCAAATCACGGCAGAATTAAATGTGCACCTCAACTCTCCTGTTTCCACCAGAACTGTCCGTCGGGAGCTCCACAGGGTCAATATACACGGCCGGGCTGCTATAGCCAAACCTTTGGTCACTCGTGCCAATGCCAAACGTCGGTTTCAATGGTGCAAGGAGCGCAAATCTTGGGCTGTGGACAATGTGAAACATGTATTGTTCTCTGATGAGTCCACCTTTACTGTTTTCCCCACATCCGGGAGAGTTACGGTGTGGAGAAGCCCCAAAGAAGCGTACCACCCAGACTGTTGCATGCCCAGAGTGAAGCATGGGGGTGGATCAGTGATGGTTTGGGCTGCCATATCATGGCATTCCCTTGGCCCAATACTTGTGCTAGATGGGCGCGTCACTGCCAAGGACTACCGAACCATTCTGGAGGACCATGTGCATCCAATTGCGGTGCCGTGTATCAGGATGACAATGCACCAATACACACAGCAAGACTGGTGAAAGATTGGTTTGATGAACATGAAAGTGAAGTTGAACATCTCCCATGGCCTGCACAGTCACCAGATCTAAATATTATTGAGCCACTTTGGGGTGTTTTGGAGAAGCGAGTCAGGAAACGTTTTCCTCCACCAGCATCACGTAGTGACCTGGCCACTATCCTGCAAGAAGAATGGCTTAAAATCCCTCTGACCACTGTGCAGGACTTGTATATGTCATTTCCAAGACGAATTGACGCTGTATTGGCCGCAAAAGGAGGCCCTACACCATACTAATAAATTATTGTGGTCTAAAACCAGGTGTTTCAGTTATTTTGTCCAACCCCTGTAGTTCGCAAGGCTGAAATATATCCAAAATATACCACACATGGGTTACATGTTAACACAGAAGAACAGGATGGGTGAAGAAGTGATCCCAGAGACTTTGGCCATTATTGATGTTAGGATGGTTTAAATATATCAGAATCTGCTGATGTGTCAAATATTGTAGTTCAATAAACAAGTTAGCTCTACATTTATTTCTCTACATATTTTTTTAGCCTGCTTTCATCCTGTTCTTCAATGGTCAGGACCACCACAGGACCACAACAGAGCAGGTATTATTTAGGTGGTGGATCATTCTCAGCACTGCAGTGACACTGACATGGTGGTGGTGTGTTAGTGTGTGTTGTGCTGGGATGAGTGGATTAGACACAGCAGCGCTGCCGGAGTTTTTAAACACCTCACTGTCACTGCTGGACTGAGAATTGTCCACCAACCAAAAATATCCAGCCAACAGAGCCCCGTAGGCAGCATCCTGTGACCCCTGACTAAGGTCTAAAAGATGACCAACTCAAACAGCAGCAATAGTGGTGTGTTAGTGTGTGTTGTGCTGGTATGAGTGGATCAGACACAGCAGCGCTGCGAGAGTTTTTAAATACCGTGTCCACTCACTGTCCACTTTATTATACCTATACCTAATTGGTCCACCTTGTAGATGTAAAGTCAGAGACGATCGCTCATCTATTGCTGCTGTTTGAGATGGTCATCTTTTAGACCTTCATCATTGGTCACAGGACGCTGCCTACGGGGCGCTGTTGGCTGGATGTTTTTGGTTGGTGGACCATTCTCAGTCCAGCAGTGACAGTAAGGTGTTTAAAATCTCCACCACCATGTCAGTGTCACTACAGTGCTGAGAATGATCCACCACCCAAATAATACCTGCTCTGTGGTGGTCCTGACCATTGAAGAACAGAGTAAAAGGAGGTTAAAAAAGTATGCGGAGAAACAGATGGACTGCAGTCAGTAATTGTAGAACTACAAAGTGCTTCTATATGGTAAGTGGAGCTGATAAAATGGACAGTGTGTGTAGAAACAAGGAGGTGGTTTTAATGTTATGGCTGATCGTTGTACAGTATATCACAGTTTACAGTCAGGTTGGATTAAAATGAATGAATGGCAGCTGTTGTTTGCCATTTGGGATGACTTGACTATTCATGTGAAACACTGCCCAGTAGTGTTATTGGTTGAATTATTTTAACTGTTTGTTTCTCTACCAAATATTATTAGCAGGAATTCACTAATGCAAATGACTTAATAACAGGTTTAGACCAGACACAACGTCTATAGTTTAACAGATTAAAATGAAGGTTAATTCTGTTTATGTGGCTATAAATAGGACCAAACTGACAGTGGTTTCTTGTCTGAATAAGCAGTGACCATGACCAAAGGTGATAAGAGTACATTCCTATATTATATTGAAAGACTAGTAACACAGTTAGAGTGTTAATAAGAGGGACAGCTGGTTGGCCTTGACTGTCTGTGGTACTTGTTAAACCTTGAGTATTGCAATGATGGACATAACAAACTCCAATGTGGAGGGACAGACATAACAAGTGACTATAAAAAGCCAGAGCAGGATTATACAATGTGATCCATTGTTGTATGCACAATGGGTAAAAATTAGCCTTATTGTAGAATAGCTAGTAAAAAGCTAAAAGCTAAAGCAAATCAGAAAAAGTTGGGACAGTATGGAAAATGCAAATAAAATAAAAATGCAGTGTTCCTTACATTTACTTTGACTTTTATTTGAATGCAGACAGTTTGAACCTGAGATATTTCATGTTTTGTCTGCTCAACTTCATTTCATTTGTTAATTTCAGGCCTGTAACACATTCCAAAAAATTTTTGGACTGGGGCGACTAGGGCTAGTAATGAGGTGAAAAAACTAAATAATGATGTGATGTTAAACAGCATCCAGGAAAGGCTGATTTTTTTTTCCTCTCAACTGACATACGTCCCCTCTGGCACATACAGTCTGTACAGACTGCATTTTTTACCTGACGGGCACTGTGTATGGAGGGCCACACCCCCATCAGCATTATTCCTCAGCCCTGTGCAGGCGCCATCAGTCAGCCAGCAAAGGCTGCGGTTGCACCAGTTATGAGGACCTATGAACAACAGCCAATCGTTGTTCATGCCGCCTAGCCCAGTCGGAAGGCAGAGCTGAGATTCGATACGATGTATTTGAAACCCCAACTCTGGTGTGCTAGCGTACTTTTTTACCGT
Source organism: Trichomycterus rosablanca (assembly GCF_030014385.1). Taxonomy (NCBI): domain Eukaryota; kingdom Metazoa; phylum Chordata; class Actinopteri; order Siluriformes; family Trichomycteridae; genus Trichomycterus; species Trichomycterus rosablanca. The sequence continues at coordinate 11,836,034 of NC_086002.1, read as the reverse complement.
TGCGCCACCTTTGATGAGCAAAGATGATCAGAGGATCTTCAGTTTGTCAACAAATGTGTGAGAAAATGATTGAAATGTTTAAAAACAATGTACCTCAAAGAAAGATTGGAAGTGATTTGCATATTTTCCCTCTACAGTGCATAATATCATTAAACGATTCAAGGAATCAGGAGGAATTTCAGTGTGTAAAGGCCAAGGGCACAAGCTTAAGCTGAACACCCATGATCTTTGATCACAGTTTTACTATTAATTACTTTGTACCTATTAAAGCATAATTCCACTACATGCATTAGTACAAACCTTGGGTTTGGCCCAGCAGCCTCCTGTTGCACTATTCCCTGTTTGGAAAGTAAACTCTTCAGCAAACCTGGAGTTCTTCAAGATGTTTGCCATATCTTCATCCACCTCCATCACCTCGTTTACCTGCACGGAATTACACAGTCGAGCATATTAGGTGTGCAGATTATACATGTATGATAGTTGCAAAAAGCTATAATTAAGTATGTGAACACCAAAACACATACACTCAGCCGTTCCACATTCACATTCCAAAACTATGAGCATTCATTGTCCAGCAGATTTTAAAACTGACCACAGGGATTCATTTCAATTTAGCCACAAGAGCACTAATAGGGTAAGGCAAAGGTGCCCATACTTTCTTGGCTTGAAATCTACTAATTCAGTTGACAGGTCATCGCGATCTACTTTTTAAGGTTGGCCTCATCATGCCTCATCATGCACTTCAGTTGCCTATACTGATATTCAGCATTACAGGGCAAGCGACTGAAAAATCACACTTAAACCTTATTCTGATGGTTTGCACTGAATGGTATCAGCCAGGTTTATGTAGTCTGAACAATAGCTGCTGATACCAATTTTCAAGCAGCTTCCAAGTCTTTATCAGTAAGAGTGGACCAATATTTGGTCCAAAAATGCTGTTCAATATTTGTGGCACAATTTCTTATGTTTGGATATTTTTCCACAGCCAGCAAGTTCCAAAATTGTCCAGCAGAGGCCCTTGATTTCATATAAATGTCAGACTGATAGGTTAAAATTACTCTATGTAACACGGTCGCCGCCAGCTTTCTTTCATGTATGAATGAAACAACCGCCTTTGCAGTGTTCTTGTCCAAATCGAACCGTTTTTGGTTTCTTTGTGGTTCTTCTTCAACCACAGTGTAGATTACAAGAGGAAAAATGCAAAAATGGCACAAACTTTCTACTAATGAATGAAAACTTTCTAGATTAGCAGTGCTTTAGGTGGGCTGAGGCGTAGCTATGGTAACAAACAGCAAGTTAAAGAAACAGTGGCCACATTTAATGTTAATCATGTTGACCTGTTTGAATGAGGCGCGATCTACCAGCGTGCACTGTGCGGTCGACGAAAGACATTTTTGGTCTTCCAGTTATTAAGAATAGGGTATAGGATGTGTTTAAGTTAAAAAACAGTCAAATTCTCAGTTGTGAACAGTTCACTGTCATGCTTGAATAGGAAAAGGTCCTCCACCAATCTGCTATAACAAAAAGGGAAGCTTATAATTTTTTTCTATAATGTTATTGTATTCTGTAACAATAATATTTTTATTGAGCCAACCTCAAACCATCAAAATCAGCTCTAGATAGCGTTCTTAGTTCGCATGCTCTTTAGCAAACCAATATTCAGACTGGAAGGTGGTGGCATGTAATTTGTCACAGCTCTAAATATATACTACAAACTATATACTATAAATTTTATACTACATAATGACTACTGTGCATTTAATTTTGCTTACAGAGGTAAACTCATTAGTAGATGTTTCAACCGGGAAAACTTTACATGCTTTAGACCTCAGCACTCTATGGTCCTATACGGTAATACTGTCTAGCCTAACACGGAGCTGTTGGTTCTACTAGATGAGGGCAGCTCTAGCAGGACTGAAATTTGACAAACAGACCTATTAGAATGGTGGCTTTTTTATGGAGATACCTTTTAACAATTAGTGTTAAAATTAGTAAAATAGCAGAACCCATGTCCACATACTTATGAAAGTGTTTAATACATTGAAGTATTGAAATAGTCAAACATGTTTTCAATACGCACCTTGAAAGTATACTGGGCATCAAACTCAAATTCCTTTTCTAAACCCATAATGTTTCCATCATAGATCACGAGACAGCGCTTCTCCTTAGAGTTCTTTGGTAGCTTGAAGAGCCGGTATGTCGCAGAAACAAACTTGTAGTCACCTAAACATAATACACACGTGCTTTATACATACTTGGTGACAGTCAAGTACAAAATAAATTTCTGAGATTTAAGACCAAAATCCCAATATTGTCGCTATACACCGACTAGGCATAACATTATGACCAATGACAGGTGAAGTGAATAACACCGATTATCTCTTCATCACGGTACCTGTTAGTGGGTGGGATATATTAGGCAGCAAGTGAACATTTAATCCTGAAAGTTGATGTGTTAGAAGCAGGAAAAATGGGCAAGCGTAAGGATTTGAGCGAGTTTGACAAGGGCCAAATTGTGATGGCTAGACGACTGGGTCTCCGCCGAAAGCGCCAACAATGGGCACGTGAGCATCGGAACTGGACCACGGAGCAATGGAAGAAGGTGGCCTGGTCTGATGAATCACGTTTTCTTTTACATCACGTGGATGGCCGTGTGTGTGTGTCACTTACCTGGGGAACACACGGCACCAGGATGCACTATGGGAAGACGACAAGCCAGCAGAGGCAGTGTGATGCTTTAGGCAATGTTCTGCTGGAAAACCTTGGGTCCTGCCATCCATGTGGACGTTACTTTGACACGTACCACCTACCTAAGCATTGTTGCAGACCATGTACACTCTTTCATGGAAACGGTATTCCCTGATGGCTGTGGCCTCTTTCAGCAGGATAATGCGCCCTGCCACAAAGCACAAATGCTTCAGGAATGGTTTGAGGATGAGTTTGAGGTGTTGACTTGACCAAGTTCCCAGATCTCAATCCAATCGAGCATCTGTGTGATATGCCGAACAAACAAGTCAGATCCATGGAGGCCCCACCTCGCAAATTACAGGAGTTAAAGGATCTGCTGCTAACATCTTGGTGGCAGATACCACAGCACACCTTCAGAGGTCTAGTAGAATCCATGCCTCGATGGGTCAGGGCTGCTTGGGCAGCAAAAGTGGGACCAACACAATATTAGGAAGGTGGTCATAATTTTATGTCTGATCGGTGTAAATATTAATGCATAAAGAACCTTAGTCTTTTCTTAAGTAAAGAAAAATGAATTTACCTAAAAGTTTTTCAAGCTCCTCGTTACCTACAGAGATGACATTGGCCGCAACCAATCGAGGTGCGCTGAATCCAACCTCCTGAGCCAATCGTATGAGGTCTTCCCACCAAAGAGCTCCACTCAGACACTCACCTGAATCAGACAAGCAAACACGTACAAGTGTGGGCCATTTATATGGATACACCTAAATAAAATGGGAATGGTTGGTGATATTAACTTCCTGTTTGTGGCACATTAGTATATGGGAGGGGGGAAACTTTTCAAGATGGGTGGTGATCATGGCGGCCATTTTGAAGTCAGCCATTTTGGATCCAACTTTAGTTTTTTCAGTGGGAAGACACTTCATGTGACACATCAAACTTATTGAGAATTTCACAAGAAAAACAATGGTGTGCTTGGTTTTAACATAACTTTATTCTTTCATGAGTTATTTACAAGCTTCTCTTTGTTTACAGCCATTGACATGTCGCAGAGGTTAACACGTGAGGAGCGGATAGAAATTGTGTTGATGTCTGGTGAACGCAGTACCCGGGTCATTGCAGAAGATTTCAATGCAAGACACCCTACGAGACCACCCATCTCCCATGCTACAGTTAGCAAACTGCTTGCCAAGTTTCGTGAAACTGGTTCAGTGTTGGATTTGCCAAAATGTGGACGCATGAAAACTGTCACTAATGAAGAAACATCAGTGGCTGTCCTAGCTTCATTCAGCAAGAGCCCACAGCGTAGCACTCGCCGCATGTCACTGGAGAGTGGCATCAGTCGAACATCCCTTCGGCGGATATTAGCTACTCACAAATGGCACCCTTACAAACTCCAGCTGCTGCAGCATCTCAACGAGGATGACCCAGATCGGCACACTGAATTTGCAGAATGGGCAAAACAAAAATTGGAACAGGACCCTCAGTTTACACAGAACATTTTGTTCAGTGATGAGGCAAACTTTTATGTGAATGGTGAAGTTAACAAACAAAACCACCGCTATTGGTCTGACACTAACCCACATTGGATAGATCCCTCCAAGACTGTTGGAACACAAAAATTGATGGTATGGTGTGGTATATGGGGTACAAAGATAGTGGGGCCATTCTTCATCAATGGAAACCTCAAGGCCACTGGATATTTGAAATTGCTACATGATGATGTGTTTCCCTCTTTATGCACTGAAGCTGGCACGTTCCCTGAGTTTTTCCAGCAAGATGGTGCACCACCACATTATGGGTGTCAGGTCCGAGCATTCCTAGATGAACAGTTTCCTGGAAAGTGGATTGGTCGTCGTAGGCCAGTTGAATGGCCCCCAAGGTCTCCCGATCTGACCCCCTTAGACTTTTATCTTTGGGGTCATCTGAAGGCAATTGTCTATGCTGTGAAGATACGAGATGTGCAGCACCTGAAACTACGGATACTGGAAGCCTGTGCTAGCATTTCTTCTGCGGTGTTGCTATCAGTGTGTGAAGAGTGGGAGAAGAGGGTTGCATTGACAATCCAACACAATGGGCAGCACTTTGAACACATTTTATAAGTGGTCAGAAACTTGTAAATAACTCATGAAAGAATAAAGTTATATAATACGTTAAAACCAAGCACACCATTGTTTTTCTTGTGAAATTCTCAATAAGTTTGATGTGTCACATGACCCTCTTCCCATTGAAAAAACTAAAGTTGGATCCAAAATGGCCGACTTCAAAATGGCCACCATGGTCACCACCCATCTTGAAAAGTTTCCCCCCTCCCATATACTAATGTGCCACAAACAGGAAGTTAATATCACCAACCATTCCCATTTTATTTAGGTGTATCCATATAAATGGCCCACCCTGTATATAGTAAGATCTGTAAAAAAATATGTATGTATAATATACAGTAAGTATGCAATACACAACAATACACCATACGATAAAAATCTACAGACGCTCTTTTTAATGAGTGGATCTGGCGATGTCAAACACATTCACACGACTTGTTCTCATGCTTTCCTTACCCCACAATACTTTGTTGGATCTGAGAGATTCTGAAATTGATGCGTTGCTGTATACATCACTGAAATAGAGCTCTCCACCATCCTAAACAACATCAAACACATTGTCACTTTAGCTTGTTGAACCCAAATTTGTACATTAAATCAATGTATAACAACAAAAAAAGCAAAAGCAGGGACTTTCCCATTGAAATGCCAGAGATCTAGTTGTATGGTTGCAGTCAAACTTGCCAAGTTTATATAAGCATAGTTTATATAAGTCACAAACTGAGGTCAATTCTAATTATAAACAAGGAAAAAGGAATCCAGGCCATAAAAGTTTAAAGACATTATATGACTTTCCACACCACCATATGTATCATTTTGTTGCATGTATATATTTCTGTCCTAGAGGATGTCTGGAGAAAAGCTCAAATTAGCTCAAATTTGTAAACATTTTTTAGAGTCACACAAGTAGAAATAATTAAATAAAGACATACTGTTCACGTCCCATAATTTCATTCTATTGTAAGTCAAAGTACCTTCAGCACATGGTAGGCCTCCTTCAGAACACTAGCTTTGTCAGGTGAAAGGTTCACCACACAATTTGATCTAAATTAAAAACAATAAACAAAAATAAAACATTAGAATCATAATTACATGTCTGACTTTGTACAAACCCCATCTCAAAAACAGATGGGACAGTTGGATGCAAACACTAATGAAAACAGACAGCAGTAATCTGTGGAGTGACTAAAAACTCTTCTCTGGGCTCAAGCTCATCTGAGATAGACTGACGCATAGCGTGTGGTGTGCTCAAACGAGTCCAATTTCAAATTGTTTTCAAAAAATTGACTTTGCATTCTCTGTCTGAAAGAAAGAAAAGGAGCAATCTGACTGCTACCAGATGTATTAGTGCCAATAGCATAAGGGCACCAGTAATGCAAGGGGTACTCACACATTGGAGCAACATTTTAGGGCATTCTTACTGAAAAAAAGTAATGAAACAAGTTGGAACATGTTGCAGCCATCAAATATACGTAGACGTATACATGTGAGGTGCTTGGGTGGTGCAGTGATCTAACACATAGCACACGACTGTGGAGTTTAAATCTCAGAAGAGCCACACAATTAGGCACGTTTGACTAAGGGATGATTGGATGGGTTCTCCTTCCGCTGTAGATGCGATATCTCTGGGACCAGTCCGGGCACCTGCTCTAGTAGAAGGGGGTGGTGTAGGTCACATGGAGCTAAGTGTGGCTTTCTGTACGTAATACGGCTATCTGTGGGAACCTTTTATAGAATATATTTGTGCTTTCTAGTATAACAAGGTACAGTGCAAATAATGTCTTAAGAGCTCGGTAGCCCACTATTTCTGAGATCCAGGGTCTAAAATCTCAGCTGTGCTATCGGCCGGTCGGGCATCTACACAGACATGACTGCCAATGTCTGTGGGGAAATGGCTAAACAGCCAAGCCAAGTTATGTCAAGGTTAAATTGAGGCTAAATTGTCTCTTGCTCCTTGTTAACTCAAAATTGGAACATAATTTAACCCTGTAATGGTCTGCTCAACCATTTGGTTGAGCTTTGAGTCTAATAGTTTGTTTGTTTATTAGGATTTTAATGTCATGTTTTACACTTCGGTTACATTCATGGCAGGAACGGTAGTTACTCATTACACAAGATTCATCAGTTCACAAGTTTACTATCAAACACAGTCATGGACAATCTCCAATTCACCTCACTTGCATGTTTTGGACAGTGGGAGGAGGAAACCCACGCAGACAAGGAGAGAACATGCAAACTCCACACAGAAAGTACCTGGACCGCCCCACCTGGGGATCAAACCCAGGACCTTCTTGCTGTGAGGCGACAGTTCTACCCACTTAGCCACCGTGCCGCCCCTTTGAGTCTAAATAAGCTGTAAAAAATAAGCTGTATTTAAATATTCTTGTTTGGGTCGTATCTACTCCTTCGTTGACGTGTTAAACTCAAAAATATTGGTATATGGTTTTAAGAAAACAGCCCTATCATCTATAAAAGTTGCATTATGTTTGTGATCATCTTAACTGTTTGGTTGAGGCTCATTAAAAATACTGTGTGCACCAGTAAAAAAAGGTATAGTCCCCAAAAAACTATTTTTTTTATTCTTAATCCTACAATTAAAGAGTTAATAGTATGTGGTCATCAGCAAACCATATTAGTGTTGTACCCTTAATATGTGTACATGAATAAGATGTGTGTTCAAGAGTCTTACATAATTATATCATAGAAGTTCTCCTTCAGTCCTGCTTCCCTTAGTGCTTCGATGTACCCCTGAACAAAGTTGATATTCGGCTTCTTGTAGCCGAACTTTTGCATGTGATAGTCTAGATACTTCTGTGCCACCTCAAGCTGCGAAAAAAGCAGAGGGTAAGTAAAACTGGACGTATAACTTCATTAATACACTCACTGACTAATTTTGTAAGTTCACCGGCCATGTATGCACATTTATAGAGCTACTTGGACCAAACAGATGTAGGTTGTGGGGATACAATTACAGACTGTAGCCCATCTGTTGCTCTGTGTTATTTGCCTTACCCAATTAATTAAAGAAAAGGGATCCATAAAGGACCCTTACTGGCCAAAAATTGTATAACGGTGTAGTGACATCCAATTGTCTGATTGCGTCATGCTTCCTCTCCACCAATGCCGATCCCCGTTCTGATTTAGGAGAACGAAGCTAACCCATACCCCCTCCGACACGTGGGCAGCAGCCGTGTACATTTTGTCACCTACACTTTGACGAGTGCAATGCGGATCAGCACTGTGTATAGAGAGACACACCCTGACAGAACTGTTTTCCCTGTGCAGGCGGCATCAATCAGCCAGCAGAGGTCGTAATTGCAATAGTTATGAGAGAGTCTCTATCCGACTTTTAATATTCCACCCCTATCTGAACAACAGGCCAATCGTTGTTCATGTTCATGGCAGAGCTGAGATTCGATACGATGTATTCGAGATCCCAGCTCTGGCGTTCAGCGTGTGTTTTACCGCTGCGTGGCCGGATATCTGTTTTTTTTTATATTATTAAGACCTACAGTCCTTGTTATCAGACATACATAGCCTGTTAGCAAACATGTTAGGTGTACAGTTAAAGACTATAGCTATTTTATTGTTTATTTAGCACAATTAGAAGATGCTGTTGGCCTTATATTTTTGGTTGCAGAACTATTCTTCTACTAGCAATAACACTGAGGTGTTTCAAATTCCCAACAACACTGCTGTACCTGATACACTCATATCAGTACAACACACAATACCATATTATAACCATATCTTTACTGTACTGTAGAATCGTCATGGCAGTGCTGACTGGCCCACTATTCATTTAATACTGACCGAGGTGACAAGGTTGTCAGTAATTGTAAACTCACAAAGTTTTGGTACTATTTGGTAGCTAGAGCTCCTAAAATGGTCAATGAATTTACATACAGGACAGATGCACCTACCAAACAGGTCTCTTAGTATTGTACATTAGTATTACTAAAGATAAGATATCATACATCTAAGTCTTTGCAGACCACACTTGATTTTTTATGTGATTAATTATTCCCACCTGATCCTTAGTCATATCGATTCCAGTGACATGTCCGCTCTCACCCACCAGCTGGCTGAGCAGATAGCAGTCGCGACCACTACCACAGCCGAGGTCCAGCAACCTGCAGCCCTCCACACACTCTGGTACTGCCAGTCCACAGCCATAGTACCTGAGAGAAAAATGAAATGAATTATTTAACCCACCAGCAGGGGGATCCCTGAGACAGTAAACAGAACAGAGGTGCACACACGTTCTTATAGCAGAAGTAAGCTGAAACCTTTCCTGTGTGGGGTTTTAATTCTGCTGTGCTATGTGAAATCTGGTTTATTATGCAGACATGTCACACTGACAAGAGCACTTTGCAAATGACATGAAATAACTCTAAAATAATAAGGCAAAAACTACTATATACACCAATCAGCCATAACATTAAAACCACCTCCTTGTTTCTACACTTACTGTCCATTTTATCAGCTCCACTTACCATATAGAAGCACTTTGTAGTTCTACAATTACGGACTGTAGTCCATCTGTTTCTCTGCATGCTTTGTTAGCCCCCTTTCATGCTGTTCGTCAATGGTCAGGACTCTCCCAGGACCACCACAGAGCAGGTATTATTTGGGTGGTGGGTGATTCTCAGCACTGCAGTAACACTGACATGGTGGTGGTGTGTTAGTGTGTGTTGTGCTGCTATGAGTGGATAAGACACAGCAGCACTGATGGAGTTTTTAAACACCTCACTGTCCCTGCTGGACTGAGAATAGTCCACCAACCAAAAATATATCCAGCCAACAGCGCCCTATGGGCATCGTCCTGTGACCACTGCTGAAGGTCTAGAAAATGACCAACTCAAACAGCAGCAATAGATGAGTGATCGTCTCTGACTTTACATCTACAAGGTGGACCAACTAGGTAGGAGTGTCTAATAGAGCGGACAGTGAGTGGACACGGTATTTAAAAACTCCAGCAGCGCTGCTGTGTCTGATCCACTCATACCAGCACAACACACACTAACACACCACCACCATGTCAGTGTCACTGCAGTGCTGAGAATGATCCACCACCCAAATAATACCTGCTCTGTAGTGATCCTGACCATTGAAGAACAGGGTGAAAGCAGAAATAATACCTGCTCTGTGGTGAGTGTAGAAACAAAGAGATGGTTTTAATGTTATGGCTAATCAGTGTATTTAAAACCACACTTGTCCAAACTCTTGCCCATTAAATCAGACCCTCGCAACCCTGACCAGGATAAAGCAGTGGTAAAACACAGTGAATTAATTAATAAATGAATTTTAAAATATTTTGTGATCAACTAGTTTGTTCTTGTCTTCTATTACATTTCTTATAAGAAACCTGTGACAATTATTCAAAATAAGGACACATAACTCATGACACTGTAATTAAAGGCAAAATGAACAATAAAATATTGTTTTGAATAGATGTAGACATTTTACTTAGCTATGACGTCAGGATGAACTTCAGCCAAGGCTTTTTTAATGTAGCTAGGGATTGGTTTTGCACAAGGGACACAAGCGTTGCTCTTTAAATCAGACGTCTGCTTCAGGATTTTCCCATAGTACTCCTGTAACACAAGTTAGACTTCTTAATAATAATAATAATAATAATAATAATAATCTTTATTAACATAGCACTGTTTATACATTAATGCAGCTTAAAATACTTTACAAAATGATTTTTAAAAAGGGGTAAAATGAAGGATAGGTTAGAAGTAAACCAGTATATAATAATAATAATAATAATAATAATAATTTTTATTTAAAAAGCAATGTTAATACATAAATGAAGCTCAAAGTGCTTTACAGAATGTTTTGACAAGAGGTAAGATGAAGAATATGTTAGAAAAAAAAACATTGTATATTTAAATGACAGAAATATATTTAGAGTATTTTTTTCATGTAAAAAATATAACATTAATTCAGCCAAAAAGAGTGATTAAAGATTCAATCAGAATTGTACCAGAAGCCTGTCTACGGCTTTTAAAAGCAGATGACTAAAGACAAAATCTGTTGGGTCCACAGCAAACACAGCATTTCTAATATTTGATTATATTTTTAAAAAAGCAACAATAAACTTATTATTACAATAATTGCAGAAATTATTGAAATGTCAGCACTGCCATAAAAACAGTGTATCCTGACTTTTTGACTCAACTATAAGTATGGTTAGTACTAATTAGTAGCCATGTTCTTAAAAACTTCTGTAATGTAAACTGATCTTGCATAAAACATTTATTATAACCATAAATGTTTATCTGGATTTAGATGTTTTCAATCAGCTTTTATTCATTTCTCAAAAAAACAACAACAACCAAAAAACAGTCTACCTTAACAAGGTCATGAACCCCTGCATCAGAATCTGCTTCTTTTCTGCAAAAGAGTAAAAAAGAAATGCACATTTTTCTATATATAAACTGATCAGCCATAACATTAAAACCACGTTGTCTTTGTTTCTACACTCACTGTCCATTTTATCAGCTCCACTTACCATATAGAAGCACTTTGTAGTTCTACAGTTACTGACTGTAGTCCATCTGTTTCTCTACTTAACTTTTTAGCCTGCTTTTACCCTGTTCTTCAATGGTCAGGACCCCCACAGGACCACCACAGAGCAGGTATCATTTGGGCAATGGATTATTCTCAGCACTGCAGTGACACTGACATGGTGGTGTTGTGTTAGTGTGTGTTGTGCTGGTATGAGTGGATAAGACAGCAGCGCTGCTGGAGTTTTTAAACACCTCACTGTCACGGCTGGACTGAGAATCCTGTGACCTGTGACCACTGATGAAGGTCTAGAAGATGACCAACTCAAACAGCAGCAATAGATGAGCGATCGTCTCTGACTTTACATTTCTTGAACATAAGCTGAAGTGATCAATGATCCATTTCATCCTAGAAGTGTTCAGTGGGGTCATGAGAAGAACTCACAGGGGTACAGATATGCTCGAAGAGGACCTTCCCTAAACTGTTGCCACAAATATGGTTACTTTATTTTATTTAACTGTTTTGGCGGCATGGTGGGTAGCACTGTCGCCTCACTGCAAGAAGGTGCTGGGTTCGATCCCCAGGTGGGGCGATCCGGGTCCTTTCTGTGTAGAGTTTGCATGTTCTCCCCGTGCCTGCGTGGGTTTACATTTTTTAAATGTAACAAAAATATATAATTTGAACCAAAAGTGCCAACTTTTGCATCAGTCAATACAACTTATAAACTTTATCTATAAATGTGTTTGTTTATGAATGCACCTCCAGTGTAAGGCCTACAGGTGTAGTTTGTACTACACACGTATGTACAGTAGTGTGGTAATATGCTGTTTATAGACTCAGCACAATAACAACAAATTAGCGTTATATATTTTTTAAAAACTGTGCATATACACTTATTAATGTAACCGGGTTAGTGTTTTGCAGGTTGTGTATGATAATCCTACCTGTTTAATGATTCCTTCTCCATCATAACCAAAAATAATCAAAAAATAATTTTGAACCCTGTACTGTACAGCTCCGGCTAATGCTACCTTCACGCGCTCTTAAAATCATTGTTAATTCACGTTTTCTACTGTAAGGAATCGATTGTTGGGATTGGTATTTGTTATACTATTCACCCTACAACTTAGTTAGCAGAGGTGGAAAGAGTACTAAAATATTGTACTCAAGTAAAAGTACTATTACTTTAATGAATTTTTACTTAAGTACTAGTAAAATTACTAGTCTAAAATCTACTCAAGTAAAAAGTAACTCATTTAAAATGTACTCAAGAGTAAACGTTACTTAGTGTCTCTCCTGTGTAATGCAAACAGGACAAGTGGATATATCTCACAATAGTTGTTTTTAATTAAAATATAATAGAAAAACAAAATGTTGATACAACTTTAGGGTGACCATATTTTGGTTTTTTAAAAAGAGAATGCCATTTCATGTCGTTGGTGACACCATGGCAATGTGTTTGGGGTAGAGGTTTAAATAGTTGACAAATGAGTCAATAACCATCCAGCTGTGTTACTGAACTTTAATAAATGTACAGCTGCTCTTCAACAAGGGGGGTGGCACGGTGGCTAAGTGGGTAGCACTGTCGCCTCACAGCAAGAAGGTCCTGGGTTCGATCCCCAGGTGGGGCGGACCGGGTTCTTTCTGTGTGGAGTTTGCATGTTCTCCCGGTTTCCTCCGGGTGCTCCGGTTTCCTCCCACAGTCCAAATACGTGCAAGTGAGGTGAACTGGAGATACTAAATTGTCCATGACTGTGTTTGATATAGCCTTGTGAAGTGATTCTGCTTCTTCTTCTTCTTCTGGCGTATGTCCTTAGACCTTCAGCTCCGTTGTTGCTAGCCAGTCTAGTGTTTCGTCATCCAGATCTGTTAACCCACGAGCGCCATTCGGTGGCCGGAATTTGGGGCAGCTGGTCATCACATGTTCCACTGTCTGTAATGGGTCCCCACATTCACAGTGGGCACTGTCTGCAAGACCCCACTTCTGCATCGCTGCTCCAAAGCGTCCCACCCCTGTCCTCAAGCGATTAAGGGTTGTCCACTCCTTACGGGTGAGGTGCTGGCCAGGAACATCTGTTGGATCTTTAATATAGTGATGAAGCGTAGATGGCCCTGCTGCCTTCCACTGGTCCCTCCATCTTGCCTTCACCCAGGAAGCCTTGGAGATGTAAGCTGGTGTTGTGCGGAGCAGTTCCTGGGCATGTGTGGCATAGGGGTGTCGGGACCTGAGGCGCATGCACTGCGGTGTCTCTGTGACGATCTTGTGGAGGAGGTGTGATTCACTCATCTGTGCCTTCCGAGCGAGGGCCAACATGGCCGCTTCTCGTCTGACCTCTGCCGGGGCGATTCCAGCGAGGACAGGCAGTTGATAGGTTGGAGTGGCTCGTAGGCATCCAGAGACAGTCCGCAGGGCAGTGTTGAGGGCCACATCCAGCTTCTTCACATGTGAAGTGATGAACCTTGTGTAATGAGTAACTACCGTTCCTGTCATTAATGTAACCAAAGTGTAAAACATGACGTTAAAATCCTAATAAACAAACAAACTTTAACAAGGGCCTTTATGGTCAGATAATCTTATTCCTTTACATTCAGCATTAAGCCCTAAACAATAATAACAACAAATTAAAAAACAGTTGTCACCTATAAATAAAAATCATTTTATTTTTTAGTTTCTTTGATGTATTGTACAATCGTATCAGCCGACTTATTAGAAGTGTTTTTACCTTTAATTTGATTCACTTTAATTACTTGCTCCCATCAGTAGAAACCCAGCAGTAAGATGTGTCTTCTAGTGCTTACTGAGCAATTTCCACAGAATGCAGTGCCATCACGGTGTTGACAAGAGCCTCTGCGTTAGTACGTGCACGTGAAAATCAGACTTATTTTAACAAAACAGATACACTCCTAAAAAGACCTAAAAACAAACCAATTCAAAAACATACACACAGAATAGCGAGTGCAGACTAGAAAAGCCGAATCCCAGACATTTTTGGTGATTTAAAAATCCCGGCCGGACGCATTTTTTTGGTCTCAAAAAGAAGACATGTCCGGGAAAAAAAGGACATATGGTCACCCTGTACAACATTTAAAACATTTAGGGATGTGTAATGTGTCATTTTAGTACAGACCATCCCATAAAACTTTTTCAAACTGTATAACCACTGAAGTTGGCATTAATTGTGGATTCTATAGACCAGCCTTCTTTTCATCACCAACAAATACCAAACAACAGTCATACTGCAAATCTCATAACTCAAAACAAGTCACGGTTACAAGTGTTGTGACTTTCACTAAATGACCCAAAGAAAACCTTGTAAGACAAAACGTTGCCATTCTTTGACATCAGACTATGTCAAATAATGAAACGTCAAACTCCAAACATGTTAAACTTTTAAAATCACCCTTCCCTCCCTATTCTATACCTAGATTACAGCTCCTTTATTTTAGCACTAGTTTATTTTCCATCGCAGAATTCACTGCAGCAGTTTCCCAGACGTTTCTTAATACAAAACATACTTAAGTAAAAGTAAAATTACTGGTTGTAAAATCTACTTTAAAAAGTACAAGTACACAAAAAAATTACTCAATTACAGTAACGCGAGTAAATGTAATTTGTTACTTTCCATCTCTGTTAGTGACATGTCATTCATTCGTTTATTTATTTACATGATCAGGATTCTGTTGGGTCAAGAGCCTATTCATCACAGGGTCTATGGAGCTGTGTAACACCAACAGTTACTAAGCCATGTCTATTAAGTGGAAAAAAAACATTCTGGTTCCAGTGAATTCTCACTTCTTTCCTCCTCCTTTTGACTTCCTTGACCTCTGTGTTTCTCTCTGTTATTACGGTCCTTTCTTCATTCCTATTAAGGATGAACAAAAAAAGTAAGAAAATGAGAAAAACAGATACATATGTTATTAACATACATAAGGATTACTCCACTTAAATGATACAGTAATAATAGTAATCTATTCTACATTTGAAAAATCTTATTAATAGAGCAAGATGATTAAAAACTTTACCTAAATCCATCTATTTCACAACCCTATTCAGGACATATAGTTAACAGGACAAGGTCATTAAGTACCTCAGGCTTTACCAATCTTAATTTCCTTTACAATGAAGATGGACTGGATCTTTTCTTAATCTTACATTTATGTGTAATGTTCAAGCAAGCAGTTTTGGAGAATCAGTGTGGAAAGACTATATTATTAAGGGCCCTTATGTCTTGGTGAGTAGATATAACTGCTTTATCATGACATATAATGGCTGTGAGCTCCCCTGGATTAAACAAAGCATTATTAAGGAGAAACACAGGGAGTGGTACAAACAAGGTCAAGGATATGACCCTATTATTATTTTTATTATTAAATCAAATTATAACGTCCCCCATCTACTTTCCCCCACCTCAAAACATAATATTACACATAATATTATAAACATGATTGGTCCAGGGCGGCACGGTGGCTTAGTGGGTAGCACGGTCGCATCACAGCAAGAAGGTCCTGGGTTCGATCCCCAGATGGGGCGGTCCGGGTCCTTTCTGTGCGGAGTTTGCATGTTCTCCCTGTGTCTGCTTGGGTTTCATTCAGAAGCTCCGGTTTCCTCCCACAGTCCAAAAACATGCAGTCAGGTTAATTGGAGACACTGAATTGCCGTGTGTGTGTGTGTGCGTGCGTGCGTGCGTGCGTGCGTGCGTGCGTGCGTGCGTGTGTGTCTGCCCTGCGATGGATTGACGTCCCCTCCAAGGTGTTACTGTGTGCCTTGCGCCCATTGCAAAGCTGGGATAGGCTCCAGCAGCCCCCCGTGACCCTGATTGGATAAGCAGATAACACAGTGAATGATGGGTCCAAAGAGACAAAAACTACACAGCAAATGCAGAAGATTTCAGGCACACTGGAAAAAAGAATATTATATTTTCCACTGAGTTCAGAGGAAATGTGTATGTTTAATTTAAAGAAGTATAAGAATCTCCCCATTAGGATTATAAACTGGTGAGTGATATCAGCAAAATCTTAGTTTACACAAGTGTCAAAGATAGATCATAAGTCACTCAAGGAAAAAGGAAATGTAATTCTTAGTAATCAAGTGAGTCCATGATATTATTATTTGTTTTATTACAAAGTCTGAGTCCCGTGTTTGCATATTTTTTACTCCATTTGTCCCCCAACAAGAAAAGTTTGGACTTGATTAATGCCTTAATTAATCAAAGACCTAATGACAATAGAATATTTAGATTAAATTTTAATGAAAATAAGAAAAGTTTTTTAAAATGCTTTTGATATATATCGCTGGGAGAGACTTGGACAAAGACTTGGATCACAAGCCGTAGCCTAGTGGTTGAGGCACAGGACTAGTAATCCAAAGGTTGCTGGTTCAAGCCCAACCACTGCTAGATTGCTGCTGTTGGGCCCTTGAGCAAGGCCCTTAACCCTCAGTTGCTCAGACTGTATACTGTAACTGTAATGTAAGTCGCTTTGGATAAAGGCGTCTGCTAAATGCTGAAAATGTAAATGTAAATGTCATCACACAAGAAAACAGGACAATCTACTGGGCACGTGAATGTAGCATGACTCCACAAACCCCGCCCTCCCTGTGTTAACAGTATGTGGTCACGTTATCACTGGTGCGCAGAGAGCAGGAAGTAAAATCACCTCAGAAAAGCTGCAGCAGTTTAAGATAAACATCTGCATGTTATAAGTAAAGTAAACTCTAAATAACGCCCCCCCCAGTGTATAACAAGGTACTCATCTGAAAGTAATGTTGACAGTAAAAAAAGAAAAAAAAAAAACCTAAAAAAGATACGTTGAACAATGTACAAAGTAATAAACTATTCCATGACAAGGTAAATAACATTAAAAAAGATACAGCACTGAAAAAACTATTTTAAAAAACCCTGCTACAATGAAATGCACAACATTTACCAAACCAAGTCCTTTTGTCAAATTAAAATACTGCCCAGAGTTAAATTAGGCTTACCCAGTTCCTACCAACAATTTGGCATCTAATGAAGTAACTGGACCATAGTCTGAGATATCCAAAATGTCCAGTTAAGCCAGGGGCATTTTTTTTCCAAAGAAGTATTGTGTACTAATTAGATAAAAAAATAAAATGCTTGGCTATAATCACCAAAGGTATATATATATATATGTGGGTGATTCTTCAATTGGGGAACTTTTACGTCCCTAGGTTATAAATTTGTGTAAAAATACTTTATCACAAAACAAATATTTTAGGTATTAAAAAGATCATTCATTGCATCACTAAAAAAATTACATACCAAAATAATTATGATTTCCATTTTTTATCATGATTTAAACATCAATATTTTGCTACTTTGGCCTTGTCCCCAACCCAGACTTTAAAACTTCTCTGCTCTAAAAAGTGATCAATTCATTATAAAAATCACAATATGAGTTTTATAATAACAAAATGTATTTTTTTCCATATTTGTACAGCCTATGCATATTTTTGAGCAATATATTACTGTCCCCAGCATTTATCGTCATTACCGCAACAGTGTATGGTTTCTGTAGGGAATCATTTGAAGGTAACGCTTGTTTATGTTGTAACCATGGAAACAAAGACTTGCATGGAAGCACATGCCAGCCATGAGAGAAGATTGACATTTTAATGTCTGGAAATGTGAGTAATTTAATCATGTATTCCTCCTGATCATAGAGTATATTTATTCAGCGTCATTACCATTTACATCAATATGGCAGTACTTTACCAAAAATATGTATTTAAAGTGCATCTTGTACTAGCTGTTGACTAGCTTTAGCAAATCCATGGCCTAGCTAGTTTTTTCTTAAAAAAAGTAAAAATTGTCATTACCGCAACACGTCATTACCAACACATAATGACATTTTGCTATGCCACTTCGCAAATAAATATGAAATATAAAAATTCTATATAAGCTCAACTGTAGCCATCATTAAGTCTTTGCTCTAAAGCATGTACGCATTATCTTGACATAATTAAAATTAAATTATTACTAATTTTATTTTTCAAAAGTTAAGATGGTAAAAAGAGCCCGCAATTGAAGAATCACCCATATATATATATATATATATATATATATTATTTTTGCCATTTTTCTCCCCCTTTAGCGCATCCAACTGTTGAATTTGCATCGTGCTTCCTCTCTGTCTATGCCGAACCCTGCCATGACCGAGGAGATCGAAGCTAACCCACCCCTCTGAAACATGGGCAGCAGCCGGATGCATTTTTGCCACCCACACATTGATGAGTGTGCCGCCACCTAGCGTTGCATGCGGAGATACACACCCTAAGGGCACTCTTCCTCATCTCTGTGCCTCTAATCAGCCGGCAGAGGTCGTAATCGCATTCTGACAGAGAGAGACCCACATCCGGTTCTTTGTCCCGCCCCCCAACTGAGCAACCGGCCAATCGTTGCTCATACAGCCATTCAGCCTTGAACCGGTAAGGCAGAGCTGGATTCGATACGATGTACTCAGAATCTGGCTCTGGTTGCAGCGTGTCTTTTTACCGCTGTGCCACCTGAGCGGCCTTACACTTTTATATTTTCATTGGAAATGGTGAGGGAGGGAGGAGTAGTAATTGGTCATGACTGAGAGCTTATAGTCCAGATTTAGTGCCATCTGACGCTCAAAGAAGCATTAAGGGGAAGAAGATTTTCATGTGATGATAATGTGAAAGCAGCGGTGCATCAGTTGCTACGTGCTGAACCAAAAAAATTTTTTGCTGATGGCATTAAAAAGTTGGTATGACGTTGGGAAAAATGCATCAGAAGATGACTACACTCTTTCTTTTAGTTATGCTGTAATACTTAGGGGTGCCGGAGTCTCATGCTACTTACTGCAGAACTGATTTTTACTCTTACTGATTTCACATTTTAACTACATTTTCTGTTGTTTTACCCCAAGGTGGTTCTGATGGAATCTTGTTTTTCAACCACCCGAGGTTGAATCCTGCAAGTTGAGACTGCTGTGCCAACAATGCTGCTCCTGCTAGACGTGATGGGGCCCTGCCATGTTTGCACCAAAATGTCAAGAACCCACTGTGGACTTTATTACAGACTGGACTGAATTCCTGATTCCTTGGATGGTTTAATGATATTATGAACTGTAGAGGGAGAAATATGTGGTTGTAGACCTATATGTGGAAATAATGTGGTTGCACAACTAAAGATAATCAGATAATCATAATTTTCATCAAATATCTAAGTAGCCTTACCTGGTTAAGGGTGGTTGGAGACATTTGGGCTAAGTTGAGAACTGCTAAGAAACAGCTGATCTGGGATTGTCATGCATAATTTTTAGAAAAAAAAAAAGTAATATCAGTTCAGTTAGTGGAAACAAATATTTTATAGTACTTCTAAGTATTTTAAACTGTGTCTACTTTACAGCCTCAAGAATATTGTATGATTGCCACAAAACATTAGCTAAGAATAGTGTTAAAAGAACATTAAATCAATAGTCTAAAATGATTATATATAAAAATAGCCCAGGTGGCACAGCGGGATATTCCGCTAGCACACAGCGCCGAGATTCTGAACTCCTCGGTTCAAAACTCGGCATTGCCACCGGTCGGCTTGGCGCCATTTAGTGGACATAATTGGCAGTGCCTGTAGCAGACACGTTTCTGCTAGGGCAGGATGACCGGACTATGTGGGTAAGGTCTTCAAACGCTGATTAGCAGATAGAGAGGCACCTGTGCAGAGTGCAAGGGTGAAAAAGGGTTCCGCTAAGGGCTATGCATGGGTCGGAGGAGGCGTGAGCAGCAATATAACCACCTCATCTGCAATCAGGGATCCACAGCAGCAGAAGAAAATGGGAGAAAATGCATATATAAATAAATAAATGTAAAGAATATATTTTTAGCTAAATGATTGGCACCAGACTGAACTGTTTTGTTACTAACTTACTGACCCATGACTCACAATTAGCAGTTACATTTTGTTATTATTTATTTTCTTACCAACATGGGACATTGTACCAAAATCACTGCATTTGTGGTGATGTGTGATGGGGGTGTCTCTGACTGTTAAACACATTGCAAACCAAAAAAATATTCTGTAGCAGGGGTGCTGCATTGCAAAATGGGCCCTGGGGATCTGGGTTCTGTCCTTGGAGTTTCCTTGAAGTACTTTGTATTTTCAAAAACCCTGACCTTAAAAACATGCAAAAAGTGGACTGGCTACTCCAGAGTGTGAATAAGTAAGTAAATAAAGGAGTCTGTTGTTTGTTGGCCTGATACTTTTCAGTCCAGGATGTGTTCCTGCCTTGCACCAAGAGGAAGCTGCATTGTAAAAAAAAAAAAGCTCTAATCCAAATGTTCTTGCTTTTTTGTATCTACAACATTCCATTATGATTCCAAGATTATCAAATTAATTTGGACATTCATTTTCATGTTAGAATGGGTTTGGAACTGTTAAATAAGGTTTCTGCAAAGTAAACAATGAATAATGAGATTCAAAAGTAAACTAAAGGTGTAAGAAGTAAAGAGGAAGAAGTAGCATGCAAAGTAGATGATTTTAAGCAAACACAACTCAGTAGAGGTCCCATATAAAACTAAATTCTGTATGAGATCACATGGTGTTTGGTCTCGGATACATCACTGATCTGATCTAACTAGAACAGCTGGGCTGTCATGGCAAATATGCAGGTAAGATTAAGACTTAATTATCTTTGCCATTTTTTGTATTTATTTAAAAGTATATAGCAATATAGGAATAGCAATAGGTGTGGCTGGAACACCTCAAAAACTCTAGGGGTTCTACCATTTTGGGGCCTCATATTATATTCACAACTTCAAATTTTCACAACCCAACACCTAAACCCTTTTAGTATTATCTGAAAATAATTAGCTGATTAAAAGCATGAAAAACTCTAAACTTATTATTAATAATATTATTATTAGCCAACTATAATGAAATGGTGAACTTTTGGCTACCTAAAACTTGTACAGTTGTGGGGGGGGACAGTTGTGGCCTAGCGGTTAAGGTTCTGGGCTAGTAATCCAATGGTTGCTGGTTCAAGCCCCACCACTGCTTACCTCACAGGTAGCCACTGTTGGGCCCTTGAGCAAGGCCCTTAACTCTCAATTGCTTAGACAATATACTGTAAGTTGCTTTGGATAAAAAAGCGTCCCCTAAATGCTGAAAATGTAAATGTAAAACTTAAACCAAATTACCAGTTATTAATTATCAGCAGTTATTAATTAATAGCATCTTAGGTCGCCACACTTGGTGTTACAATTTAAGATTAAAAACACTGTGCTGTACCCGAATAATGAATTTTTAAAAATGATTTTCTGAATACAGCTCAGAGGTCGGGTGGCACGGTGGCGGGGCGGTCCAGGTCCTTTCTGTGCGGAGTTTGCATGTTACATTTACATTTTCAGTATTTAGCAGACGCTTTTATCCAAAGCGACTTACAGTTATGACTGAACAAGATTTTAAGCAATTGAGGGTTAAGGGCCTTGCTCAGGGGCCCAACAGTGGCAACTTGGTGGTGGTGGGGCTTGAACCAGCAACCTTCTGATTACTAGTCCAGTACCTTAACCAATGAGCTATCACTGCATGTTCTCCCCATGTCTGTGTGGGTTTCCTCCGGGAGCTCCGGCTTCCTCCCACAGTCCAAAAACATGCAGTCAGGTTAATTGGAGACACTAAATTGCCCTATAGGTGAATGGGTGTGTGTATGCTTTTATTTCCAGTAGGGTGGACTACTGTAATGGTCTTTTAACTGGACTTCCCAAAAAGACCATTAAACAGTTACAGCTCATTCAAAACTCGAAGAGAAGAGAACAGAGCACATCACTCCAGTTCGAAAATCTCTACACTGGCTTCTTAGTTACAGAATAGAGTTTAAAGTGCTGCTACTAGTCTATAAATAACTGAACGGCTTCGGCCCAGAATACATCTCAGATATGTTTAGAGAATAAAAACCCAGTAGATCTATTAGATCCATGGATTCAGGTCAGCTCGTCGAGCCCAGAGTCCAAACTAAACATGGTGAAGCAGCATTTAGCTGTTACGCTGCATATAACTGGAACACACTGCCAGGAGATATTAGATGTGCCCCAAATGTAGAAATGTTTAAATCCAGGTTAAAAACTTTTCTTTTTTCTTGTGCCTATGATTGAGCTAAATGTTTGCATTCTATTAGTACTACTCTTTAGCCTCGATGTTTTAAAATCTTTATTTTAAAATAACTCTTATTGCACTTACTTATTATAAGCTATTTTACTATATTTTCTTTTAGTTTTTCATGTTCTTAATTTTTTAAAGCACTTTATCTCTCTCGTTTCAATGTCGTTTTCTTTTAATTGTATCTAAATGTTTGCAAAAAGCCTTTCTGAGGTTCTAGATCCCAGGAATGTTTTAATGCTTTTATTTTTTTCTGTATGTAAAGCATTTTGAATTGCCGCTGTGTATGAAAGGTGCTATACAAATAAACTTGCCTTGCCTTGTGTGTGTGTGTGTGTGTGTGTGTGTGTATGTGTGTGTGTCTTCCCTGCGATGGACTGGCGCCCCATCCAGGATGTTACTGTGTGCTTTGCGCCCATTGAAAAGCTGGGATAGGCTCCAGCACCCCCTGCGACCCTAATTGGATAAGCGGTTAAGAAAGTGAGTGAGTGAGCTCAGAAGTCCCCAACACAACTATTGGCACCTCTGCTAATAATAAAAAACAGGAAATTCACCTTTTGATGAATTAACTTATTCTTACAATTCAAGAGGTCAAGAGAGGCTTTATTGTCATTTCAGCTATATACGAGTACATATTGAAACAAAACAACGTTCCTCCAGGATCAGGGTGCAACATACAACAAAACAAGAAAAACCCCAAACCAGAAAAAGTTGGGACTTTTATTTGATTGCGAACAGGATGAACTTGAGATATTTCATGTTTTATCTGCTCAACTTCATTTCATTTATTAATAAACATCCATTCCTGCATTTCAGGCCTGCAACACATTCCAAAAAAGTTGGGACAGTAAAGCACTTTGTAATGTTGTCATTCCTTTTCAGCACACTTAAAAGACGTTTTGGCACCAAGGATACCAAGTGATTTAGTGGTTCAGCTTTTCTTTTGTCCCATTCTTCCTGCAGACACGTCTTAAGATGTGCAACAGTACGGGGTCGTCGTTGTCGCATTTTTCATTTCAAAATTCTCCACACATTCTCTATTGGGGACAGGTCAGGACTGCAGACAGGCCAGTCCAGTACCCGTACCCTCTTCTTCCTCAGCCATGCCTTTGTAATGTGTGCAGCATGTGATTTTGCATTGTCTTGTTGAAAAATATATGGACGTCCCTGGAAAAGATGACGTCTTGAAGGCAGCATATGTTGCTCTAAGATCTCAATGTACTTTTCTGCATTAATGCTGCCATCACAGAAGTGTAAATGACCTTTGCCAAGGGCACTGACACACCCCCATACCATGACAGACCCTGGCTTTTGGACTTGTTGCTGATAACAGTCTGGATCCTTTTCGTCTTTGGTCTGGAGCACATGGTGTCCATTTTTTTTCAAAACATTTTAATTATTTTCTTACACATTTGTTGACAAACTGGGGATCCTCTGATCATCTTTGATCATCAAAGACTCAGCCTTTCCTGGATGCTGCTTTTGTACCAAACCATGATTACAATCACCTGTTAACATCACCTGTTTGGAATCACATCATTATTTAGTTTTTTCACCTCATTACTAGCCCTAAATTGTTCTCACAGGAATGGAGGTATATTAACAAATGAAATGAAGTTGAGCAGACAAACCATGAAATATCTCAGGTTCAAACTGTCTGCAATCAAATAAAAGTCAAAGTAAATGTAAGGAACACTGCATTGTTATTTTATTTGCATTTTGGGGTGGTTTTTCAGTTGTATTTCAGTATGTTTTTATATTATATTTGTGTTATTTTCAGTGTATAAGTGTCAAAAACAACCCCCCCCCCCAAGTTTGTTTGAGTCACAAGTTAAGTAAGAGACTGAACAGACATGCTAGAAATGTTTGCTTTGTAAATTCATACTTGTTTGTTAATGAATATATGTTTTTTTTTATTTTCTTTAAAAAGGAAGCATCTTGCTGACTGGTTTTGTATTTAATTCCTACAGGCAATGCAAAGCAGACTTGTCATTCTCATGGGATGCGTGTTTGTCTTGTTACTGCATGATAATGAAGGTAAATATTTTAATAAACCTACGTGTTAACATTTATAAAAAACAAGACATTACAAACAATTTAGCCAGCAGATTAGTGAACTATTTATGAAACTTTAGTTTAATTTTAATGCCCAAGTTTTGGGAATGGGATTTCCAGTAAGCGTTGGTACTATTTTCTATATTATTAAGTACACTATATGGACAAAAGTACTGTACAATAGACCCTTGAGTTACGAACATTTTGGGTTACGAACTATCTTTTTCAACTTAACATACGAACAAATTTCGGACTACGAACCGAAATTCGTTTTTCCGGTGTTTTCTTTATATTTTGTAAAATTCTATATTAAAATGTCCCCAAAGAAGGTGCAGAGGAAGTCCAGTCTTGAGAAAATGAAAAAAAAAAAATCACTATTTGTTGTTGTATAATTACTCCTGCCAGTAGCTGTCACTGTGTATCAGACAGCGGGGACAGTAAGTGAGAGAGAAGAAGGAAATCGGCTCAGTAAAGTGTTCTTTCTTTTGTGCAATTACACCTACAAAATACAACACTACTGAAATGAAGGAAATAATAGAGAAATATGAGAGTTATTGTTGTTTCTGGTAGATACATTTTACATAAAAAGAAGAAATTTATTATGGTGTATGGTACAGCACACGTACTGTACTGAAATGTGATGTGTGTTTTATGTACAGTACTACTGTGTATTGTTGTTTATTACAGTAATGTCTATTCTATAATTTAAGATTAAGGGAAAATATACTTGTATTTATAACAAAAAAGACATTTTAAGACATTAGAAAGGTTAGGTAAGGGGGGGTTTGGGAGGTCTGGCACGGATTAATTCTATTTACATTATTTCTTATGGGAAAAATAGGTTTAACTAACGAACATTTTGAATTAAGAACAGCCCTTCGGAACCAATTAAATTCGTAAGTCAAGAGTCTACTGTATAGGGACACCCCTTCTAATTTTTTAATGCGTGTGTTTCAGCCACAAAAATTGCTAACAGGTGTAATAAATCAATTATATAAAAAAGAATATGCGCTTAACCTGTAGCAACAGTTTAGGGAAGGCTCAAAGTGAGGTCTATAAAGACATGAAAAAAAGCTTGGTTTAAAGAAACTCCAGCACAGCCTGCACAGAGCCCTGACCTCAGCCACACTGAACAGCATTGGAATAAACATGGATTGAGGATTTTTTTTTTTTTTTTTTGCATTTTCTCCCAATTTTCCTCCCAATCTAGTTGTATCCAATTACCTGATAACATCATGCTTCCTCTTTACTGATGCTGATCTCCAGTGCTGATTGAAAAGAGCAAGACTCCGACACGTGTGCAGTAGCCAACTGCATCTTTTCACCTGCCCGAGGCGAGTTCATACGCGGATCAACTTTGTGTACGGAGAGCATTAGTCCTCGACTCTGTCCCTATCTGGCTTCCCACCCTGTATGAGCAACAGTTAATCGTTGTTCATGTAGCCGCCCAGCCCAGCCGGATGGCAGAGCTGAGTTTCGAACCAACAAGTTCGAAATGTCAGCTCTGGTGTGCTAGCTTGTTTTTACTGCATTGCACAGTCCACAGGCCACATCCGGTCCACATGAGGTCAATGGCAATTAAAAATCAGACGTAAATAAATGTACATGACACTTGGAATACAACAGGAGTGTTTTTATTATTTAATTTACATACGTTTTCAATAAATATTGAGCAGAATTAAGTTCACCCTATTGGTCCGGCCCTTCTCAACAGTCCCAGTTGCTTGTGGCCCCTTAAAGAAAATTGTAACTGCCCACCTCTGGAGTAAAGGTTCACAAACCATCTGCAGCTGTACAACATTAAGCATCAAGTGTTTACAAAACTAATCACTGATCTTTCTATCTTTTCAGCTGCCAGAGTTTGCACAGCAAATGATGTACATGTACTTTCCCTGTATAAAGACATCGAAGCGGTAATTGCACCTTGGAAAAAAATCCGACCTGTTCTGAACCCCACAGACATTGTGAACATCAAATTGGGCTTCACTATTACTGGCATTCTTGGAGTGGTAAGCAACTGATGCTTCATTTTTATTTATTTTATTCATATTATTTTTTTATTTTTATTTAATTGTCTAATTTTACCACACTGATTTTTTCCAGAATGAAAAAGACGGGTTATTGACAATATTCATTATAAAAACACTGGTAAGTTTCATATATTCTTAAATGTGTTGTTTCACTTGTTTTTGGAACTAATTAACAAATTATTATTTATTTTTACCAGGACTGGTTTCTGCCATTTCTAAGTTGGAATACATCTTGTGGGGCTCAAACGATCTCTTACCCAGTGTCTGATCTATGGTTGCCTGATATAGAGATAAACGAATTGTAAGTTATCTTTCACATCTGAAAAATCTATTCATGTACAATTGCAATGTTAGTAGATACAGCCAGCTTTAGAATTATTGGCAACCTTGGTAAAGATGGGTTCAGATGATTGCATCACTAAACTGCATGGTCATATTCCAAATCTCCTGTTCTAGTACAGGTTGCACAGATGGACTCATATTTATTAATTAGAAAGGCTATTCAAGTATATTAAACTCATGGCATGTTCATAGAACCTGTTGACGTTGACCTGCTTTGTGACATGCTGCATTATGAGATGCACATTAAAGAGATGCATAGTTGCAGCCTAGTTGTTAAGGTACTGATCCAGTAATCAGAAGGTTGTCGGTTCACGCCTCACCACTGCTGAGTTTCCACTGTTGGGCCCCTGGGCATGGCTTTCACCCCTCAATTGCTTAGATTGTATACCGTCACAACTGTAAGTCGCTTTGGATAAGAGCGTCTGCTAAATGGCAGAAATGTAAATGTATACATCGGGGCTTGAACCATCAACCTTCTGATTACTAGTCAAGTACCTTAACCTCTGAGCTACCACTGCCCTTTAAATGTACAAAAATATACATAAATGTATACGTACACGCTTCATTAGGTTCATTCTTTTTTCATGTGCATTTATTGAGAATTTTACGAGCTACACCTATCTTATCCATAATGCACTTAAAATGACTGACTCTACTGTTCTTTGTTAGCCCCACCCTGCAATCATTAATGGAACCCCCACTGACCAGTTACTATTTGGGTGCTAGACCATTTTCAGCACTGTAATCTACATTTTTGGCATTTAGCAGACACTTTTTTGTCCAAAGCAACTTACAGTACTGTGACAGTATACAGTATTATTTAAGCAATTGAGGGACAATGGCCTGGATCAAGGGTCCAACAGTGGCAACCTGGCAGTGGTGGGGCTTGAACCAGCGACCTTTCGATTACTAGTCCAGTATCTTTACAGTAAAATGCTACTTTACTGGTCTTAGTTAATAGGGTGTGTGCAGCAGAAATGTACATACAGTTACAACATTCTGCCAATGTAGTAATTTCTATTTTGCTTTTTGACTTTCCCTTGCTGCATGTACCATAAAAGTGGATAAACATTTGCCCACATTTGCTGTTAGGGCAATAATCGACAAAATATAAACAACTTGGATCTACGTACATAGAAAAAGATGCAAGTGTATTTTTTTATAACCGTTGTAGCCAACTTTACCTAGGCTGCCAATTTTCACCTCCTTGTTTCTACAATCACTGTCCATTTTATCAGCTTCACTTACCATTTAAAAGCAGTCTACAATTAGTAGTTCTACAATTACTGACTGTAGTACATCTATTTCTCTGCATGCTTTGTTAGCCCCCTTTTATTGCTGTTCTTCAGTGATCAGGACTCTCCCAGGACCACCACAGAGTAGGTGTTATTTGGGTGGTGGATCATTCTCAATGCTGCAGTGACACTGACATGTTAGTGGTGTGTTTGTGTGTGCTGTGCTGGTATGAGTGGATCAGACACAGCAGCGCTGCTGGAGTTTTTAAATACTGTCTACTCACTGTCCACTCTATTAGACACTCCTACCTAGTTGGTCCACCTTGTAGATTTAAAGTCAGAGACGATTGCTCGTCTATTGCTGCTGTTTGAGTTGGTCATCTTCTAGACCTTCATCAGTGGTCACAGGACGCTGCCCACAAGCAGTGTTGGCTGGATATATTTTTGGTTGGTGGATTATTCTCAGTCCAGCAGTGACAGTGAGGTGACAGCAGTGCTGTGTCTTATCCACTCATACCAGCACAACACACACGAACATAACACCACCATGTCCGTGTCCCTGCAGTGATGAGAATGACCAATGACCACCACCCAAATAATACCTGCTCTGTAATGGTCATGACCATTGAAGAACAGCATGAAAGGGGGCTAACAAAGCATGCAGAGAAACAGATGGACTAGAGTCAGTAATTGTAGAACTAAAGTGCTCCTATATGGTAAGTGGAGCTGATAACATGGACAGTAAGTGTAGAAACAAGGAGGTGGTTTTAATGTTTGTAGAGAAGACTAACTATCTCTTATGACAATGCAGTATGGAAGAAGACAAGAGTCCTCAATCACTGTACCTTCTGCTTAATTACACCGGGGGAGTTCATGTTGTTGAACGAAAGAGAGTTGTCAGCTCTTGCAAAATGAACATTTACAAGTTTCCCTTTGACACCCAGAACTGCACGCTAACGTTTTCTTCCGTAATACATGAAGGTAGTACTTGTAAACTTAACTTCAGCTGAAGAAATAAAGAATTTTTATGTGCAATTTCTGAGAATTATGCCCTCTATTTTCAGGAAATGAATTGAAGCTGTATTCTAAATCCAATGAATATATTTTGAGGTCATCCACTGAATTAATGAAAGCTAATGTGGGATGGAAATTAATGTATGTGACACAGAAGTCTTCGGTTTATAACCTGACCAGCAAAAGGTCTTACTCTGCAATGGTGTACAACGTAAGTTAAGTGTAGTTATTGGTATGCTACTTTTAAGTCATTTCAATTCAAAGCTGCATTTATACAATATGAACTGTAAACACTGAATGTTTTATTTGTGCTCGTGCCATAGATAATTCTGAAACGTGAGCCTAGTCTGTATGTGGTGAACCTTCTGGTTCCTAGCTGCTTCCTCAGCATGTTGGACCTGTTCAGCTTCTACATGCCTGCTGAGAGCGTTGATCGGTCAGCTTTCAAAATGACCCTCATCCTGGGTTACACCGTCTTCCTGCTCATCACTAATGACCTCCTGCCTGATAATTCGGCAGAACCACCTCTTATAAGTATGGCACACGTACACCACTACACAACACTAAATATGGAACTAAATATGTTAACGAGATGTACAAAATCACTTTCAAAAAGGTTGGAACTAGGGATGTAATGATACACTCTACCCACGATGCGATGCGATTCATGATACTGGGTTCACGATACGATTCTTTCCCGATTTTTTAAACAAAATGAAATTAAAGACAAACTAGAACAAAGTTTCCTTTTATTATTATTATTATTATTATCATTATTATTATTATTATTTCTCTTTTAAAAAACTACATAAAATACTGTATTTGTGCTTATCTTTTATTTATCTAAATAATGAATGCCCTTTTATTTCTGAGGTACAGAGATTTTTCACAAGTCACAAAATACGAGTCCGAGTCAAGTCACGAGTCTTTAGGCTAGAGTCCGAGTCAAGTCATGAGTCTTTAGGCTAGAGTCCAAGTCAAGTCACGAGTCTGTGGGCTAGAGTCCGAGTCAAGTCACAAGTCTTTAGGCTAAAGTTTGAGTCAAGTCACAAGTCTTTAGGCTAGAGTCCGAGTCAAGTCACGAGTCTTTAGGCTAAAGTTTGAGTCAAGTCACAAGTCTTTAGGCTAGAGTCCGAGTCAAGTCACGAGTCTTTAGGCTAAAATTTGAGTCAAGTCACAAGTCTTTAGGCTAAAGTCCGAGTCAAGTCATGAGTCTTTAGGCAAAAATTTGAGTCAAGTCACAAGTCTTTAGGCTAGAATCCGAGTCAAGTCACGAGTATTTAGGCTAGAGTCCGAGTTAAGTCACGAGTCTTTAGGCTAGAGTCCGAGTCAAATCACGAGTCTTTAGGCTAAAGTTTGAGTCAAATCATGAGTCTTTAGGCTAGAGTCCGAGTCAAGTCACGAGTCTTTAGGCTAAAGTCCGAGTCAAGTCACGAGTCTTTAGGCTAAAGTCTGAGTCAAATCCCGAGTCTTTAGGCTAGAGTCCGAGTCAAATCACGAGTCTTTATGCTAGAGTCCGAGTCAAGTCACGAGTCTTTAGGCTAGAGTCCGAGTAAAGTCACGAGTCTTCAGGCTAGAGTCCGAGTCAAGTCACGAGTCAATATAATATACACAAAACATATATTGGAAATGTAGCGTAGAAATAAACAAATAATATGTACGTTCAGATAAAGAACAACAACAGATTAGCGACTGTATTTTGCCGTTTTACTTCGTGCCTTTACTTTCCTAGGTACCAGTTAAAAGCTTAAACTGACGTTTTGTTTTCATTGCAAATTACGGCACAGCGGCCAAAATCCCAAACACAGCAAAAAAATCCATAATACTGCTTACCTTATGTTCTTCCAGATGCTATTACATTTATAACCGTGTGTCCCATTAGGAATATAATCCGTTATTTTGTAAATGTGCTTATATTTAAAAACCTCCAAACTTTTCCCGGTTGTGAAGTTAAACACTAACTCATTAGAAAGCCAATCAAGCGTTTCATTGACATTCATCTGTGTGACGCTGCAAACTAAATACAAGCAAATAACAGCATTTCTTACTAACAGTTAAAAACAGAAGGTCTGATTGGTTCGGAAAGTGGTTCTTACAATCATTAGCAATTTTGTAGGAGTGTTCCATTCACATTATCTGTTACTGTGAAGTGCCCTATGTAGGGTATTCCACCATTTAAAGTAGGGAGCGATGCTTCATCACTACACCAGAAGCTGGCTGGAACATTTACCCGTTGTGTGCGTTGCGGGTTAAGACGGCCGTTATTAGACGGAGTGTTATTAGAGAGCAGAAAATGACACAATCAGAATGATGTCGGATCATATATATATATATATATATATATATATATATATATATATATATATATATATATTAGGGCTGTCGAAGTTAACGCGATAATAACGCATTAACGCAATCTCAATTTAACGCGATTAAAAAAAATAGTGCCGTTAACGCAAATTCTATTTGGCCCTGCGAGTCATCCGTAGTTCATGTTGAGACTTGCCAGCGTTTTTCATTTGCGGTTTGTTAACATAATGTAACCGAGCGTGTAGTGATGCACTCGCTTAATAAAGAAATAAATACACGGTATATTCACAAGTTGTCGGGAGCAGAACACTTTTATTAACTTATTCTGTTACCGTACCGGACAGCTGGAGTTATCGCGTTAGCCAAGCATGCTAGTCCATGAACTATGGAAGCCCCAAAGGGTCAAAACACACTCACTTCGTGTAGAAACGTCCATCAAATGTCACGATACAACCACAGAAAAGTCTGTTACAATAACTACGCCTTATCCCACCTAAAGCACCGCTGATCTACAATATTTGGAGAAATTCTAACCTACAATCTGACATTTATACGAAGTCAAGGGTCTCTGCTGGATAGTATTACTGCCTAGTATGTGAGTGAATTACAGTTTTCTCTTGTCCCAGCAGTTTTTAACATAAGTACATTTAGCATAAAATGTGTTCACCATTTTAATTGTAACATTTCACTTAAAAATCCTTGTTTTCTTCTTTTTTAAAAAAATGTGATTAATCGCGATTAACTATATGAAATTCTGAGATTAATCGCGATTAAATTTTTTAATCGTTTGACAGCCCTAATATATATATATATATATATATATATATATATATATATATATATATATATATATATATATATACAGTGTATCACAAAAGTGAGTACACCCCTCACATTTCTGCAAATATTTTATTATATCTTTTCATGGGACAACACTATAGAAATAAAACTTGGATATAACTTAGAGTACTCAGTGTACAACTTGTATAGCAGTGTAGATTTACTGTCTTCTGAAAATAACTCAACACACAGCCATTAATGTCTAAATGGCTGGCAACATAAGTGAGTACACCCCACAGTGAACATGTCCAAATTGTGCCCAAAGTGTCAATATTTTGTGTGACCACCATTATTATCCAGCACTGCCTTAACCCTCCTGGGCATGGAATTCACCAGAGCTGCACAGGTTGCTACTGGAATCCTCTTCCACTCCTCCATGATGACATCACGGAGCTGGTGGATGTTAGACACCTTGAACTCCTCCACCTTCCACTTGAGGATGCGCCACAGGTGCTCAATTGGGTTTAGGCCATCACCTTTACCTTCAGCTTCCTCAGCAAGGCAGTTGTCATCTTGGAGGTTGTGTTTGGGGTCGTTATCCTGTTGGAAAACTGCCATGAGGCCCAGTTTTCGAAGGGAGGGGATCATGCTCTGTTTCAAAATGTCACAGTACATGTTGGAATTCATGTTTCCCTCAATGAACTGCAGCTCCCCAGTGCCAGCAACACTCATGCAGCCCAAGACCATGATGCTACCACCACCATGCTTGACTGTAGGCAAGATACAGTTGACTTGGTACTTCTCACCAGGGCGCCGCCACACATGCTGGACACCATCTGAGCCAAACAAGTTTATCTTGGTCTCGTCAGACCACAGGGCATTCCAGTAATCCATGTTCTTGGACTGCTTGTCTTCAGCAAACTGTTTGCGGGCTTTCTTGTGCGTCAGCTTCCTTCTGGGATGACGACCATGCAGACCGAGTTGATGCAGTGTGCGGCGTATGGTCTGAGCACTGACAGGCTGACCTCCCACGTCTTCAACCTCTGCAGCAATGCTGGCAGCACTCATGTGTCTATTTTTTAAAGCCAACCTCTGGATATGACGCCGAACACGTGGACTCAATTTCTTTGGTCGACCCTGGCGAAGCCTGTTCCGAGTGGAACCTGTCCTGGAAAACCACTGTATGACCTTGGCCACCATGCTGTAGCTCAGTTTCAGGGTGTTAGCAATCTTCTTATAGCCCAGGCCATCTTTGTGGAGAGCAACAATTCTATTTCTCACATCCTCAGAGAGTTCTTTGCCATGAGGTGCCATGTTGAATATCCAGTGGCCAGTATGAGAGAATTGTACCCAAAACACCAAATTTAACAGCCCTGCTCCCCATTTACACCTGGGACCTTGACACATGACACCAGGGAGGGACAACGACGCATTTGGGCACAATTTGGACATGTTCACTGTGGGGTGTACTCACTTATGTTGCCAGCTATTTAGACATTAATGGCTGTGTGTTGAGTTCTTTTCAGAAGACAGTAAATCTACACTGCTATACAAGCTGTACACTGACTACTCTAAGTTATATCCAAGTTTCATGTCTATAGTGTTGTCCCATGAAAAGATATAATGAAATATTTGCAGAAATGTGAGGGGTGTACTCACTTTTGTGATACACTGTATATATATATATAATTGTCACACGTAACTAATGTTGCCGATTTGTTGTCCACAAGTCATTTTTTGCGAGTCACGAGTCGAGTCTGAGTCATTTGAAACGAGTCCGAGTCGAGTCTGCTGAGGTAGGTACAAACTATGCAAAACAATGCTGCACATTTCCATTTTTGTGTATAAAAATAAACTGAAATGAAACAAATCCCACATTGAATAAATAAATGAATAATACAAACGAAGAAAGTATCCTCACAATAAATTTGGCTGGCAACACTGTAGTGACGTCAACCAGGCGAGGTGAATAGCGCCGGTGCCCTTTGCTGTTTAAAGTGAATATCGATTAATTATACGTGTAAACCGATTGGAATCGTTACACATGTGAATTGATTTTTAAGTGTCTTGTGGAGCATCATTACATCCCTAGTTGGGACAGTATGTGAATTGATTCTTGCTAATAATTCTTGCATATAATTATCACCCCCCAACCACCTACTCCAAAAGGAAAATAAACGATAAAGCTAAGATATCAAGCTTTTAATTTAGGACAGGTCAAAAACAATGTATAAATCACTTTTTGTTTTATTTAGCAATTCACATATTGTCCCAACTGTTTTTTTTTAATTAAGGTTTGAAATACAATACTCACTTTGCTGTAATTTTCTTTGACATGCAAAAGCAAGACCATCCACTGAGCATCCTCGCTTATTAATGAACTATTTGATGAGTGACCACATGCATACACTAAGGGTGAAGAAAGAAAGACATGGGTAGTATACACTGACCAGGCAACATTATGACCACTGACAGGTGAATTGAATAACACTGATTATCTCTTCATCACGGCACCTGTTAGTGGGTGGGATATATTAGGCAGCAAGTGAACATTTTATCCTCAAAGTTGATGTGTTAGAAGCAGGAGAAATGGGCAAGCGTAAGGATTTGAGCGAGTCTGACAAGGGCCAAATTGTGATGGCAAGACGACTGGGTCAGAGCATCTCCAAAACTGCAGCTCTTGTGGGGTGTTCCCGGTCTGCAGTGGTCAGTATCTATCAAAAGTGGTCCAAGGAAGGAACAGTGGTAAACCGACGACAGGATCATGGGCGGCCAAGGCTCATTGATACACGTGGGGAGCAAAGGCTGGCCCATGTGATCCGATCCAACAGACGAGCGACTGTAGCTCAAATTGCTGAAGAAGTTAATGCTGGTTCTGATAGAAAGGTGTCAGAATACACAGTGCATCACAATTTGTTGCGTATGGGGCTGCCTAGCCTTATGGAAACAGTATTCCCTGATGGCTGTGGCCTCTTTCAGCAGGATAATGCACCCTGCCACAAAGCAAAAATGGTTCAGGTATGGTTTGAGGAACACAACTAGTTTGAGGTGTTGACTTGGCCTCCAAATTTCCCAAGTCTTGGTGCCAGATACCACAGCACACCTTCAGGGGTCTAGTGAAGTCCATGCCTCGGCAGGTCTTTATATAGACCTAGGAGTTTAATTGGGCTGAAATCTGATGACAGCAGATTTACATTAAATGCATACTTATCAAACCAATTAACCGTTTCTTCTAAGAGAAACCAAACCTTTACCCACACTAGCTACCACTGTCCCAAATGATCACACATATCACACATACCTACCTGGAAGCACTTCTAATTCTTGATTATTTAAGTTTTTTAATATAATTTTCAATATGTATTGCACAGTGATGCTGTAATATCATTTCTCTGTCTTTGCAGATGTATGTTTCTCTCTGAGCTTGGCACTGATGGTGGCCAGCCTTTTGGAGACAATGTTCATTGTTAACCTCAGTAACAGGAACAGCTCTAACTATCACCGCAAAGTGCCTCGATGGCTCAACCGATTGGTTTTGCACTACCTAGCACGCTTCCTGTTCATGTCCCATTATTGTACTCCAGCAACTTTGACCTTTAAACAAGACGAAAAAGGTAGGCTAACGGAAATTGTATCGCACTCCAGTATATAGGGGGAAGTCAGGTGATTTGGGACACTTTTAGGTAGATCACCAAGAAAACGTTTGAAGTGTTTAAAGATCTGCTATATTTCTAATTACATAATTATAAGGGAATTTATATTTATAAGGTAAGTTGCAAAGTAAAATACTTTAGTACTTTACGTACACATAGTTTACACTATTATTTCCATAAAATTGCCCCTATTTCTGTATGTGCAAAGCACAGTATTCAGAAACGTACAATCTTCCAATGCCTACCAATGTACTGATGTCTGTTAGGATTTCAACAACATAACAACGTGACGGCACCACAACAAAACACAGCAGAGCAGGAGTGGAGGTGCAAGGTGTGCATGTAAGATGTGAGAAACGTACCGAATGTTCCGGAGAAAAAAGTAAAACTAAAGTATCGATCCCATCACACTAGTATCGATCCGATTCCAATATCAACATTACCAACGTAATATCGATATTTGGATCGATCCGCCCACCCTGTGCCACTGCGGTAGCAGAAGCTGTTCGTTTTGTTAAGGTTTGTTTGTCAGGCTAAATAAATGACAAATTATGAAGATAATTCCACTTTCAAAAATGAATTAAGTGGTGTCTTCAGTCCCCAAGCAATTAAGTATTGTTAAAAGAAAAAAAATAATATAGTGGTTTACATGCTTTTGTCACATGTATTATACACAGACATAATTGTCTCATATACTGTATATATATATATATATATATATATATATATATATATATATATATATATATATATATATACAGTGTATCACAAAAGTGAGTACACCCCTCACATTTCTGCAGATATTTAAGTATATCTTTTCATGGGACAACACTGACAAAATGACACTTTGACACAATGAAAAGTAGTCTGTGTGCAGCTTATATAACAGTGTAAATTTATTCTTCCCTCAAAATAACTCAATATACAGCCATTAATGTCTAAACCACCGGCAACAAAAGTGAGTACACCCCTTAGTGAAAGTTCCTGAAGTGTCAATATTTTGTGTGGCCACCATTATTTCCCAGAACTGCCTTAACTCTCCTGGGCATGGAGTTTACCAGAGCTTCACAGGTTGCCACTGGAATGCTTTTCCACTCCTCCATGACGACATCACGGAGCTGGCGGATATTCGAGACTTTGCGCTCCTCCACCTTCCGCTTGAGGATGCCTCAAAGATGTTCTATTGGGTTTAGGTCTGGAGACATGCTTGGCCAGTCCATCACCTTTACCCTCAGCCTCTTCAATAAAGCAGTGGTCGTCTTAGAGGTGTGTTTGGGGTCATTATCATGCTGGAACACTGCCCTGCGCCCCAGTTTCCGGAGGGAGGGGATCATGCTCTGCTTCAGTATTTCACAGTACATATTGGAGTTCATGTGTCCCTCAATGAAATGTAACTCCCCAACACCTGCTGCACTCATGCAGCCCCAGACCATGGCATTCCCACCACCATGCTTGACTGTAGGCATGACACACTTATCTTTGTACTCCTCACCTGATTGCCGCCACACATGCTTGAGACCATCTGAACCAAACAAATTAATCTTGGTCTCATCAGACCATAGGACATGGTTCCAGTAATCCATGTCCTTTGTTGACATGTCTTCAGCAAACTGTTTGCGGGCTTTCTTGTGTAGAGACTTCAGAAGAGGCTTCCTTCTGGGGTGACAGCCATGCAGACCAATTTGATGTAGTGTGCGGCGTATGGTCTGAGCACTGACAGGCTGACCCCCCACCTTTTCAATCTCTGCAGCAATGCTGACAGCACTCCTGCGCCTATCTTTCAAAGACAGCAGTTGGATGTGACGCCGAGCACGTGCACTCAGCTTCTTTGGACGACCAACGCGAGGTCTGTTCTGAGTGGACCCTGCTCTTTTAAAACACTGGATGATCTTGGCCACTGTGCTGCAGCTCAGTTTCAGGGTGTTGGCAATCTTCTTGTAGCCTTGGCCATCTTCATGTAGCGCAACAATTCATCTTTTAAGATCCTCAGAGCGTTCTTTGCCATGAGGTGCCATGTTGGAACTTTCAGTGACCAGTATGAGAGAGTGTGAGAGCTGTACTACTAAATTGAACACACCTGCTCCCTATGCACACCTGAGACCTAGTAACACTAACAAATCACATGACATTTTGGAGGGAAAATGACAAGCAGTGCTCAATTTGGACATTTAGGGGTGTAGTCTCTTAGGGGTGTACTCACTTTTGTTGCCGGTGGTTTAGACATTAATGGCTGTATATTGAGTTATTTTGAGGGAAGAATAAATTTACACTGTTATATAAGCTGCACACAGACTACTTTTCATTGTGTCAAAGTGTCATTTTGTCAGTGTTGTCCCATGAAAAGATATACTTAAATATCTGAAGAAATGTGAGGGGTGTACTCACTTTTGTGATACACTGTATATTAAATTCAGTTTTGGCTTTACAATCTAGCAATTATGAATGACAAGGGCATTTACATTGACAGCATTTAGCAGACACTTTTATCCAAAGCGACTTACAGTACTTGGACAATATATTGTTTAAGCAATTGAGGGTTAAGGGCCCAACAGTGGCAACCTGGCAGTGGTGGGGTTTGAACCAGCAATCTTTTGATTACTAGTCCAGCACCTTAACCACTAGGCTACAACTGCCCATATGTTAAATTTGAGTAAATGTCTGCTGTTATTAAAGCTTATGTTTTGTTTAATGTAGCATCAGCTTTCTATCTGGAGAATACGCTTTACCGGTCAGAAAAAGCAATGGCGGCTGCTGAGGCTGAACAAACAGAGCTGACGAAGGAAGCCGCTGTGGTGGATGAGCTAAAGAAACTTTTCAGAGAATTGGTAGCCATTCGTCAGAAGGTAGAAATACACCTGAGTCCTATCAAGGATGTAGATGAATGGAAGATAATCGCAAAAGTCATTGATCGGCTCCTGTTTGTGTTTTATGTCATTTTTGTGATCGTGAGCTACGTCACCATAATAACGCTTTGGGTCGTTGCTTAAGGGTTTCATTTTAGAACGAGCAAAGGTTATTTTAAGGACCTAAGAATCTGACAAATGAATTTGTAAAGCCAGACAAAGACCAGGTTTTTTGTTCTGTCTAAATAATAGCCACACTATGAAAGCAAAGATTGTATCTAGGGCATCAGATCACCATTAAACATCCAACAATTGTCCTAAAGGTGGCAGCAGCTAAAAATGATATGACCTACACAATTGTGAGCCAATTACATGTGCCTAGCAAACCTTTATTAAATCATAATAACACCGTTTTCAGGATTTTCAGTCAGACGATACCTAGTCTGTTAACTGCTAACCTACACACACCAACGGCCATTGAAAATATGATGTTTTGTCTTTATTAATTAATTTAGCAGATATAAACTGATGTACACTTTCATGGATGTCATGCACGTTTTGGGATTTTAGTGACTTGAAACTGTCGTAGTTGTACATATTTCTAATACCTTTTATTAACATTACACATCTGGTCTTTGAGTCTGTACATTTCTCATTCCTTAAATTGTTTAAATCAGAATAAATCAGATGTCTATATTAATGTATTATTCGGACATTCATACTGTATGTGGAATATGATAGATATGTAGAAAACTGTATTCTTATACCTTTCTTTTAGTATGTGATAATGATCATTTCAGTTTTTCAGCATAATTGATTTAAGAAATAAAGAAACATTAGCATTAAACGGACAAACTGACATACTTGTCTTAATGTAGCATGATGATTTTATTGATTGGTATTATTATTATTTTTATTTAACTGCATCCAGTGTTTGATTTCATTTCAACAGGAAATTAGGGTTGTTTGTTTGTTTATTAGGATTTTAACGTCATGTTTTACACTTTGGTTACATTCATGACAGGAATGGTAGTTACTCATTACACAAGGTTCATCACTACTCAAGGTCATATCGAACACAGTCATGGATAATTTAGTATCTCCAATTCACCTCACTTGCACGTCTTTGGAGTGTGGGAGGAAACCGAAGCAACCGGAGGAAACCCACGCGGACACGGGGAGAACATGCAAACTCCACACAGAAAGGAACCCAGGACCTTCTTGCTGTGAGGCGACAGTGCTACCCACTTAGCCACCGTGCCACCCGTACTGTACATTTTAAATTGCTCACTTAGGGGGAAGGAAAAGCTTTCATAAAAATAACATGTATGCTTTATAAATACGAGGGATCTTCAAAAAGTTTCCACACTTTTATATTTTGGTTGGAAACAGTGAGGGTGGGAGAGACTGAGAGAGAGCTTATAGTCCGGATTTAGCGGCATCTAATTCCACTTTTTTGGACGCTCAGAGAAGCTTTAAGGGGAAGAAGATTTTCATGTGATGATGTGAAAGCAGCGGTGCATCAGTGGCTACACGTTCAATCAAAAACGTTTTTTGCTGATGGCATTAAAAAGTTGGTACGACGCTAAAGTGATGTCATTTGTGTCTGAAATTCTTAATAAATAGAACCCTCGTACTTAAAGTTGTTGGAATAAACTGGAACATCAATTGAAGCTATCTTAACTAACATCAGCCCAGCCATACAAATGCTCTTTAGATTGAATGGGCAAAGATTTCCACAGACACACTTTAAAGCCTTGTGAGAAGCTTTCTCTGAAAATATGATTTCAATTTAAAATATATTTTGTTTATGCATTTTCTCCGATTGCCCTATTGCATCATGCTTCCTTTCCACCAATGCCCATCCCCGCTCTGATCGAGGAGAACGAAAGTAACCCACGCCCCCTCCGACACGTGGGCAGCATGCCGTACGCATCTTGTCACCTACACTTTGACGACTGCAGTGCAGATCAGCACTGTGTACGGAGAGACACAACCTGACAGCACTTTTTTCCCCATCTCTGTGCAGGCGCCATCGATCCGCCAGCAGAGGTCGTAACTGTATTAGTTATGAGAGAGACCCTATACGACTTTTAATATCCCACCCCTGTATGAACAACAGGCCAATCTTTGTTCATGTGGCTGCTCAGCCCAGCCGGCAGGCAGAGCTGAGACTCGATACGGTGTATTCGAGATCCCAGCTCTGGTTCCAGCGTGTGTTTTTACCGCTGCGCCACCGAACGGCCAACATAATTTGTTTTTAAAATAAGATCCAACATGCTCATGGTCAAGTGTCCTAAAGCCTTTCATGATTTGCTTATTTAGTTCATTTAATAATGTTTATAAGTGATAAAAACTTTTCAGATGTACAAATTCATATTGGCATCTGTAGTCAGCAGCTAGAACGTGGTGCAACTGTATTCAAAGCAAAAAAAAATTTTTCACATTATTTTGTTACGTATTTTTAAAGCAGTCTACTACCAGTCTCTCTCAAGCGGTTCTCGGTATGGGATGCCCAGGTGCTCGAAGACTGATTTTTCTGTAGGTGTGCTCAATGGCATACCCGGTGCCACTTTAACGGCATGCTGGCGCACCACTCCGCTGTTTAGCGAGTGCTCAGACAGACTCATAGACTTGGTCTTAGCAAGCGCACGCATGGACCGGTTGAAGTGGGCTGAGCCGGTGAAGTAGAGCATGGCGCAGGCGAACTCGGCGTATGGCACCACAATGACGTCGAGCCTTCGATGACGCTGGCCCTGGCCTGGTAGGAGACACACTCCCATGTACTTCTTCTGCTCACCATTTTCCTCACGGCTCACCAAATCATCAGTCAGAAAGCCTGGTGAACACAAATAAGGAAAACACACACACACATATATACAACGATCAGCCATAACATTAAAACCACCTCCTTGTTTCTACACTCACTGTCCATTTTATCAGCTCCACTTACTATATAGGAGCACTTTGTA
The DNA here is from genome assembly GCF_030014385.1 of Trichomycterus rosablanca. Lineage (NCBI taxonomy): Eukaryota > Metazoa > Chordata > Actinopteri > Siluriformes > Trichomycteridae > Trichomycterus > Trichomycterus rosablanca. Next base: position 11,794,353 of record NC_086002.1, on the reverse strand, counting down.
GTTCTACAATTACTGACTGTAGTCCATCTGTTTCTCTACATACCTTTTTGGCCTCAGGACCACCACAGAGCAGGTATTATTTAGGTGGTGGATCATTCTCAGCACTGCAGTGACACTGACATGGTGGTGGTGTGTTAGTGTGTGTTGTGCTGGTATGAGTGGATCAGACACAGCACTGCTGATGGAGTTTTTAAACACCTCACTGTCACTGCTGGACTGAGAATAGTCCACCAACCAAAAACATCCAGCCGACAGCATCCGGTGGGCAGCGTCCTTTGACCACTGATGAAGGTCTAGAAGATGACCAACTCAAACAGCAGCAATAGATGAGCGATCGTCTCTGACTTTACATCTACAAGGTGGACCGAATAGGTAGGAGTGTCTAATAGAGTGGACAGTGAGTGGACACGGTATTTAAAAACTCCAGCAGCGCTGCTGTGTCTGATCCACTCATGCCAGCACAACACACACTAACACACCAGTGCTGAGAATGATCCACCACCTAAATAATACCTGCTCTGTGGTGGCCCTGTGGGGGTCCTGACCATTAAAGAACAGGGTGAAAGTGGGCTAAGAAAGTATGTAGAGAAACAGATGGACTACAGTCAGTAATTGTAGAACACTTTGAAAAGAATCATTTCCCCCTAAGAAGTCAAAGAAAACTAATGACTAATGACTTCACTATTTCTGAAATTTACTCTTGGAAAATCGGGAAACCAGTGAGGCTGAGTGTAATCATACCACTCTGATGGAGAAAGTGAAGCACTTTGCTGAAGATGCCCTTGTGCGAATAGCCGTTGGGATGAGTGATGAGCACGTCTACGTCTCCACAAGTGGACTTACCACGCCGGTACGAGCCACACGCCACCACCAGCAGCTCGGGGTTCACGCTGTGCGCCGCTTCCTTTACCTGCCAATAGGAAACAGAGGTTACACACTGATATTGACATTTATTTAGTTCAGTTTATTAGGATTTTAATGTCATGTTTCACACACTTTGCTTACATTCATGACAGAACAGGTAATTCAAGTTCAATGTCAAACAATGTCAGTCATGGACAATTTTGTATCTCCAATTCACCTCACTTGCATGTCTTTGGACTGTGAGAGGAAACCTGAGCTCCCGGAGGAAACACACATAGACACAGGGAGAACATGCAAACTCCACACAGAAAGGACCCGGACCGCCCGACCTGGGGCTTGAACCCTGGACCTTCTTTGCTGTGAGATGACAGTGCTACCTACTGAGCCACCATGCTGCCTGGTCGGATACTGACGGTCACTTTTGGTCAGAAGTCCTGGATTTAACTAGAAAAAGTACCTAAAACTTGTAACTCAACATCCCCTAAACCTAAAATCTTTGAAACTCAACGCCCTTCGTCGAGAAATTTGTACCCCTAAACTCAACGTTTCCCTTAAACTCAACGTGTTCAGTTTGTTTTTCAAAAATTTATTTCTTTAATTTCAAATTAACAATGAACAGTCGCTTTGTTCTGTGCTTCGCTTGAGTGGTGCAGTAAAACGTCATCAAAGTGTGAATATGAGACGAATCTGCATTTGTGTGGAATAACCGTCAAATTCACTCTAAAAGCTCCAGATGTATCTGTGTTTATCTGGATTTCCTTCTGTTTCACTTTTAAACTTGTGGTACAGCTCAGGGCTCTGAGAAATTGTAAGAATCAGCTTTTTATTTCAGTGTTTTTATTTCATATTTGTTTTATTGTCAATGTATAAGTGTCTAAAACAACCCCATTATTTCACATATGCCTAAAATATATGCAGTTCCACGGGACCATGGAACGCATTTACAGGTTTCCCATACATCCTTATATCACTGTATATTCAAAAATCAAGCAACAAAAAAGTTGAAAAATAAGAATGGCTTACTAGTGATCAAACCTATAAGAAATAAATGTAACGATTCACACATATAACTAGGAAAAATACACATGGAAAAGGCTTTAATTGAAGCCTAATTTAAGTGTCAGCCCCCAAAATTAGATGATCTAAAGTCTATTTGTGCTGTCTCCTATTATTTAGGTATAAAGTACACTGATCAGCCATAACATTAAAACTACCTCCTTGTTTCTACACTCACTGTCCATGTTATCAGCTCCACTTACCATATAGGAGCACTTTGTAGTACAATTACTGACTGTAGTCCATCTGTTTCTCTACATATCTTTTTAGCCTGCTTTCACCCTGTTCTTCAATGGTCAGGACCCCCACAGGACCACCACAGAGCAGGTATTATTTAGGTGGTGGATCATTCTCAGCACTGCAGTGACACTGACATGGTGGTGGTGTGTTAGTGTGAGTTGTGCTGGTATGAGTGGATCAGACACAGCAGCGCTGCTGGAGTTTTTAAATACCGTGTTCACTCACTGTCCACTCTATTAGACACTCCTACCTAGTTGGTCCACCTTGTAGATGTAAAGTCAGAGACGATCGCTCATCTGTTGCTGCTGTTTGAGTTGGTCAACTTGTAGACCTTCATAAGTGGTCACAGGATGCTGCCTATGGGGCACTGTTGGCTGGATAGGTTTGGATGGTGGACTATTCTCAGTCCAGCAGTGACACTGAGGCATTTAAAAACTCCAGTGTCTGATCCACTCATACCAGCACAACACACATTAACACACCACCACCGTGTCAGTGTCACTGCAGTGCTGAGAATGATCCACCATCTAAATAATACCTGCTCTGTAATGGTCGTGTGGGGAGAGTCCTGACCACTGAAGAACAGCATGAAAGGGGGCTAACAAAGCATGCAGAGAAACAGATGGACTACGGTAAGTAATTGTAGAACTATTGTAGAAGTGCTTCTATATGGTAAGTGAAGCTGATAACATGGACAGTGTGTGTAGAAACAAGGAGGTGGTTTTAATGTTATGACTGATTGGTCTATGTACAAGCAGAGGTAACTTGCATTGCAAATCACCCTGTCAGAGCAGGAGTACACATGCTATTCTCATCTCCTGAACAGGAACAACCAAGCAGTACTGTAAGAATACAACTGGCTTTGGTCCTCGACTCAACAAGAGAGCAACGGGAGCTGACTAAAGATGCGCCAATTTTTAGGAGCTCCTCAGGGAGAACAGACACACTTGCCGCTTCTGGTTCCTCCATCATGCAGCAACGAAAGATTGACAGCCCTCTAAAAGCCAGAACTAACAGTTTTTTTTTCTTACTGCTTACACATTACACTATAAAATTAACCAATGTTTAGAATAGCTCAGCATGTAAGGATAATACAGAGTTGAGAACTCATTATAGGGTTGGGATGGTCATTTCCTTTATTACACTGTCTTTATTACCGCGGTCTATTTAACTGTTTGCTTACAGTTATGAATAAGGTACAGACCGTTTTCTCAATAGCAGCTGCCTCGCTTCTTGGCATCCGGTCCAGGAAGTCGTCGTAGTGCTTCAGACCAATATTTATAGTGTGAGTCAAGGTGGCTTTGGTGCGAATGTCCTCCAATGTACGAAATCCCTTAAATGATAAGAACGATACAAGACGGGTTAGGTAAAATGCCAACCCACAAATAGACAAACTATTTGATGCATTTGATACAATAACTATAATTAATTAACGATCCGAGCGGCTCGCTGAGCGACTGAGGAGAGATATCTAGCATGTTGAATATCTGGATCAGTCGGTTGCGACTGGCAATTAGTATGGTGAGGGGGATAATATAGTTCAGAATACATTAGCACACGCACAAGCTTTTCAATATTTGTGATCTTAGTCAGTATCTATCAAAAGTGGTCCAAGGAAGGAACAGCGGTAAACCGGCGACAGGCTGATGCACATTGGGAGCAAAGGCTGGCCCGTGTGGTCCGATCCAACAGACGAGCTACTGTAGCTCATATTGCTGAAGAGGTTAATGCTGGTTCTGATAGAAAGGTGTCAGAATACACAGTGCATCACAGTTTGTTGTGTATGGGGCAGCAAAAAGGGGACACAATATTAGAACGGTGGTCATAATGTTATGCCTAAACGGTGTAATTTCATTATAGATTTTTCTAATCCAATAATCATTCTTAAAGAAATAAATACAACATCCCAATGCTCTTATTAACATAAATAACATTCAAGTGCGTGTTGCATTCCCAAACTTCGAACCCCTTGGCCAAACCAAGACAAACCCTGTCCTGTGTGTCAGTAGCGAGTAGTTATTCTGTTATTCACATCAATTAAACCATTATTGCTGTTCATTTTACATCTACAGCATTTAGCGGACGCGTTCATCCAAAGTGACTTACAGTACTGTGACAGCATACTGTCTAAGCAATTGAGGGTTAAGGGCCTTGCTCAAGGGTCCAACAGTGACAACCTGGCAGTGGTGGAGATTGTACCAGTGACCTTTTGATTACTAGTCCAGCACCTTATCCACTAGGCTACAACTGCCCTGTTTAAGTACACCCATATTAAACCCATGTTAAGACAAAGCACCATTTGAATAAATGATTTCAGTTCAGGTTTTCGAACACACCCATTGTGAAATCCTATTTTAGCTATTCATTTAGCTATTCTTACCTGTTGATACCAAAGCTGGGCAGTCTTGGCACCAACCCCCCAGATGTTAGTGAACAGCTCCAGGACGGGCACGGCCTCTCCAAACTGATCCAGCTTTCTCAGGTGCCCGCTGTCCATGATCTCTACAATCTTAGTGGCCATGCTTTTGCCGATGCCTGGAATCTTATGCGCTTCCTGTCAATTGTCAGATCAGAGGTTTTAAAAACAATCACCCCAAAAGTTCATTTTAGAATGATTTCAATGTAGTTAATTCATTAAGCTTTATGCCTGACCTCGTATGAAGTGACCGGCTTGTTGTAGCTCTTGAGGGCATTGATAGCTTTTGAGTAGCTCAGTGCTCTCCACTTGTCACCCGTGTGCGTATAAACCTTAGCTAACTGCTCCAGCTTGTCAGTGATGTGCTGGTTATGGTTCTTGCTTTTGGTCTGGGATGACTGGGCGCACACCCACTTTCCAGGCAATCCAGACTTCTCCATCTGTGCATCATTAGAAACACTTGAATCGTGCTTAACCCCGCTGATGAGGGCCTCCAAATCGTTCTGTGACACGCCGTCTTCCTCTAGAGGTTCGTCTTGAGTCTCGGCCACCTATAAAACGTGACGGAAAGGAATGTAGTTCTAGGATCAGCTCTTTTTTTGGCCAATGTCAAAGTCATAGTAAATGTAGGCAGCTGGCCTTGTGTTAAACAAGCCAGTCGAAGCAGGTTTCTGTATACAAAATTCTGCACAAGAAATGAGATTTGTGGCAACCGACTGAAATTTTACACTTGTTATAGCTTGTTCACATTTGTTATACCTTAACAGCCAGTTTTGTGTTGTTGGCTAACAGGACTAACATTGCTTGTTTTTTTTTTTATCCTGAATTTACAATCTCAGCGATGTGACAACAAATTATGACAACAAAGTGCCATTAGTTTTCTATTAGTGATGCCAGTGACAGAGTGTCAAAGTTGAGAGTTTTACTCTATGCAAATAAGAAGTAAACAATGCAGTGATAATGAATGAGTTTTATGTGGTAGAGCAGAAAGGACCTATCTTTCTTTCTACCAGTCTAAGACATAATTCACTAATGGATCCTTCATTCCATGTGAAGCCTTTATCAAAGGCTTTATCCTTGTCAGGGTCACAGCAGGTCCAGTTGCACTGGAAACACTGGCCGCAAGGCATGGAACACCCTGAACAGGGTACCAATTCATTGCAGGCTTTTGGCCATCCCTGCCTCAGATACAGCCAATCATGTCATTTTTACAACATGATGTAGTGAGTGTTTAAAACACTCAGTGGGGCGGCACGGTGGCTAAGTGGGTAGCACTGTCGCCTCACAGCAAGAAGGTCCTGGGTTCGATCCCCAGGTGGGGCGGTCTGGGTCCTTTCTGTGTGGAGTTTGCATGTTCTCCCCATGTCCGCGAGGGTTTCCTCCGGGTGCTCCGGTTTCCTCCCACAGTCCAAAAACATGCAAGTGAGGTGAAATGGAGATACAAAATTGTCCATGTCTGTGTTCGATATAACCTTGTAAACTGATGAATCTTGTGTAATTCTGTAACTACCGTTCCTGTAATGAATGTAACCAAAGTGTAAAACATGACGTTAAAATCCTAATAAACAAACAAACAAAACGCTCAGTGCTCAAACATTTTGAAATGGCGATCAAAACACAAGTCACTGGACTTGACCTTGATGATCCAAGCAACTATCGGGCCATTTCTAATCTCCCTTTTCAGGACAAGCACAAAGAACATCTTGCCTTCAAAGATTTGTTTGAGGAGGTCTCAGTCTGGGTTTAGGGAAAATCACAGCACTGAAACTGCGCTTGTCAGGATTACCGATGACCTAATGGTTGCAGCTTATTGTGGATTTTTGAGCATCCTTGTTCTGTTAGATCTTGACCCAGTATGACACACTGCAATGACCTAAAAAAATCTGTTGGCATTTCTGGTACCGTCCACTCCTGGTTTCATGTCTCTCAGACAGACAACAATTCGTCCTAATAGGCTGCAATATGTGCAGAACTCTGTTTATTAAATTAAATATACTTAAAATTCGAGGAAACATGTTGGAGAAGGTCTTTACTTGTTCCAGCATGACTGTGCCACATAAACAAAGTCCTGATCTAAACCATATTAAACAGCAAGAGAAACTGAAACCAACATGATTGGCTGACATCACTAAGTCTCTTTGGAGCGAATGGGCCCAAATTGCTAAAGATACACTCCAAAGTTTGGTAGAAAGTAGGGCTGCACGATATTGGAAAAAACTGACATTGCGAATTTTTTTTCCTGCGATATATATTGCGATATTAAAAAATGCAGGAATTTTCACCACATTATTAATAATATTAATAATGCATGTACTTTACTCTAAATAAGGGGCTCATCTGTGAAAAAGGGTGGTACCTACAAGGGATACAAAAGATTATGACAAGCTACAGGGGTTGGACAAAAAAACTGAAACACCTGGTTTTAGACCACAATAATTTATTAGTATGGTGTAGGGCCTCCTTTTGCGGCCAATACAGCGTCAATTCGTCTTGGAAATGACATATACAAGTCCTGCACAGTGGTCAGAGGGATTTTAAGCCATTCTTCTTGCAGGATAGTGGCCAGGTCATTACGTGATGCTGGGGACAACGACACATTTGGGCACAATTTGGACATGTTCACTGTGGGGTGTACTCACTTATGTTGCCAGCTATTTAGACATTAATGGCTGTGTGTTGAGTTATTTTCAGAAGACAGTAAATCTACACTGCTATACAAGCTGTACACTGACTACTCTAAGTTATATCCAAGTTTCATGTCTATAGTGTTGTCCCATGAAAAGATATAATGAAATATTTGCAGAAATGTGAGGGGTGTACTCACTTTTGTGATACACTGTATATATATATATATATATATATATATATATATATATATACAGGGGTTGGACAAAATAACTGAAACACCTGGTTTTAGACCACAAAAATTTATTAGTATGGTGTAGGGCCTCCTTTTGCGGCCAATACAGCGACAATCCGTCTTGGAAATGACATATACAAGTCCTGCACAGTGGTCAGAGGGATTTTAAGCCATTCTTCTTGCAGGATAATGGCCAGGTCACTACGTGATGCTGGTGGAGGAAAACGTTTCCTGACTCGCTTCTCCAAAACACCCCAAAGTGGCTCAATAATATTTAGATCTGGTGACTGTGCAGGCCATGGGAGATGTTCAACTTCACTTTCATGTTCATCAAACCAATCTTTCACCAGTCTTGCTGTGTGTATTGGTGCATTGTCATCCTGATACACGGCACCGCCATTGGATGCACATGGTCCTCCAGAATGGTTCGGTAGTCCTTGGCAGTGACGCGCCCATCTAGCACAAGTATTGGGCCAAGGGAATGCCATGATATGGCAGCCCAAACCATCACTGATCCACCCCCATGCTTCACTCTGGGCATGCAACAGTCTGGGTGGTACGCTTCTTTGGGGCTTCTCCACACCGTAACTCTCCCGGATGTGGGGAAAACAGTAAAGGTGGACTCATCAGAGAACAATACATGTTTCACATTGTCCACAGCCCAAGATTTGCGCTCCTTGCACCATTGAAACCGACGTTTGGCATTGGCACGAGTGACCAAAGGTTTGGCTATAGCAGCCCGGCCGTGTATATCGACCCTGTGGAGCTCCCGACGGACAGTTCTGGTGGAAACAGGAGAGTTGAGGTGCACATTTAATTCTGCCGTGATTTGGGCAGCCGTGGTTTTATGTTTTTTGGATACAATCCGGGTTAGCACCCGAACATCCCTTTCAGACAGCTTCCTCTTGCGTCCACAGTTAATCCTGTTGGATGTGGTTTGTCCTTCTTGGTGGTATGCTGACATTACCCTGGATACCGTGGCTCTTGATACATCACAAAGACTTGCTGTCTTGGTCACAGATGCGCCAGCAAGACGTGCACCAACAATTTGTCCTCTTTTGAACTCTGGTATGTCACCCATAATGTTGTGTGCATTGCAATATTTTGAGCAAAACTGTGCTCTTACCCTGCTAATTGAACCTTCACACTCTGCTCTTACTGGTGCAATGTGCAATTAATGAAGATTGGCCACCAGACTGGTCCAATTTAGCCATGAAACCTCCCACACTAAAATGACAGGTGTTTCAGTTATTTTGTCCAACCCCTGTACATCTTTGTACTCGGTTGAAACTGAGCATTTAACTAAGAAAGCTTCAATATCACATGAGGGAATTAACAGGATTGACAAAATGGGTCATTTAATATTTTATTTCACAATCAAAAACTCTTCAAGTGGTAAACATTATTAAAAAAAAAACTATACAAACAAAAGAGCAGCTATACACCTGTTCGAAATCCGAGATGCCTTACTAAGCTCACTACTGAGGCATCTTAATATTTCAATGTTATTCTGACTCAAGAACGAGTGAGAATCGGAAGCGTCCTCTGTGATGAAGGCAATCCCAGAATTCATTGCGGCATCTCTTCTCTCACAGAAAAATAAACATGGCTGACGGTGCGGACAAAGTTATTTTCAAACGTAAATAAATAATTATTGATTTTTAACCAGTGTTTTATTTGCAAGTTTGGGCTTGTCAGCAAATGTAACAGTTTTCTGTACACCAATCGAGATGTTATATTGACATGTTAGCGCTGTCCCACCTCATTCCATTGGTTTTAATGGCAAGATGCTAAATGCTAAACCTGATGGAATCGCTAAGTAGCGCGTTCGAATAACCTGCCTTATAAGTCAATGACTTATTAGAATCCTCTCTACTGAGGCAGCTGCCTATGTAGGTAGTAAAACAGCGAGGCAGCTCACTAGGTTTTCGAACACACTGGTAGATGTGTCATGGAAAATGAGAACGTGTGAATTTCTGTTTTGTGTCATGCAGCAAAAAAGTTGTAGCATGACGTATTTGATTTAATTTGCATTAAGTGACATCGCACGTCCTGCGATGTGGCTATTGCGCATGCACACGTCGCGATGACGATGCTGAAACGATATATCGTGCAGCCCTAGTAGAAAGCCAAAAAGGGGACTCTATATTGATTATTTGAAATGGGATATAAAACAAACTGACTGTCAGGTGTCCATACATTTTTGACCATATACCGCATGTCCAGGTGTACCGTGATTTGTTACATATTTCAGCTCTTGGCTGACCTGTAATACAGTTGCCTTGACTTACAACCACAAATATTCTGACTGACTTGGATCAGTGTAAACCTTCATAAACTTGGGACGATCAGGACTGCTGTTCAGATCATCATCTGCATTATAGCTTTAAAACACTCGATAACAGGGACTGAGCAAACAAACAAAAACAAACTTATGGATTTCGCAGATACAGACCTCCTGTCCTCCCGTTACCGTGGTCGCTGGATCCTCTTCAACTAGTCTGTGATCCAACTGTAGTGTTGTTTCTTCGGGAACAGGGACGCTTGAAACGTTCTTTCTAGGTTCCTCTACAGGGGTTTGCGGAGGACTGCAGAACACAAAGTGAAGAGCCCTGCAACATCATGTATGCACTAAATGCACTGAAACAAATACACTGATCAGCCATAAAATTAAAACCACCTCCTTGTTTCTACACTCACTGTCCATTTTATCAGCTCCACTTACCATATAGAAGCACTTTGTAGTTCTACAATTACTGACTGTAGTCCATCTGTTCCTCTGCATGCTTTGTTAGCCCCCTTTCATGCTGTTCTTCAGCACTGCAGTGACACTGACATGGTGGTGGTGTGTTAGTGTGTGTTGTGCTGGTATGAGTGGATCAGACACAGCAATACTGATGGAGTTTTTAAACACCTCACTGTCACTGCTGGACTGAGAATAGTCCACCAACCAAAAACATCCAGCCAACAGCGTCCCATGGGCAGCGTCCTGTGACCACTGATGAAGGTCTAGAAGATGACCAACTCAAACAGCAGCAATAGATGAGCGATCGTCTCTGACTTTACATCTACAAGGTGGACCAAATAGGTAGGAGTGTCTAATCGAGTGGACAGTGAGTGAACACGGTATTTAAAAACTCCAGCAGCGCTGCTGTGTCTGATCCACATTATCCCTCGTACATAAAAACATGGTTTGACAAGATTATAGTGGAGGAACTTCAATGGCTTGCACAGACCTCAATCCCACTAAACACCTTTGGAATGAACTAGAATGTTGATTGTAAACCCGACCAACTGCCTCACAAACACACTTCAAAATCTTATAAAAAGTCGGCCGCTCAGGTGGTGCAGCGGTAAAGTACGCTAGCGCACCAGAGTTGGGTTTCTAGATGCATCGTATCGAAACTCAGCTCTGCCTTTCCGACTGGGTTGGGCGGCAGTATGAACAACGTTTGGCTGTTGTTCAGGGGCTTAGGGGTGGAGTCGGAGCATAGGTCCTCATAACTGGTACGACTGCGGCCCCTGCTGGTTGACTGACGGCGCCTGCACGGGGCTGAGGAATAACACTGAGGGGGGTGTGACCCTCCGTGTGCAGTGTCTCTCGGTGTATGAACTCGGCTCGTGCAGGTGAAAAATGCAGGCTGTACTGATTGCGTGCCGGAGGGGGCGCAAGTCAGTCGAGTGGCGTCCTCAGTCAGCGGCAAAAAGGGTCGAATCAGTATAGAGGACACAATCAGGGTAATTGGACACGATTAGAATGGGGATAAAAGTTGGGGGGGAAAAAAGAAAAATCTTATAAAAAGTCTAGCCATTTGAAATTAATGCCCACTGTTTTGAAATAACATGTCCCATAATTTAATGGGATTCTTAATGGCGTAAGGTATGATAGAAATACCTGTCAGATGAAAGTAGCCTATAGTCCTCTGTGCTCAGCAGTCTTTTCTCCGAGATACAACCACTGAGCCAAGTACACTTTACCAGCTGCACATCAGGGGGGAACATTTCCATCCTCAGCAGCCTCAAGGCACGCTCGCTGTCCACCGACTCGTCCACAACCACGTGGGTGCAGCTGGGACTGAAAGCGCTTTCGACCTGGCCTCCATTCTGCACGATCTGCTGCTGGAATATGTCACAACGTGCTTTCCCGATGCCAGCAGGAACTATGTGGATGCAGATGTCCTGAAATATGTTCCCTAAGAGTAAGAAAACAGCTGCTGAAAATAGCTGAACAACAGGGATGCACGGCAGGCTTCTGAACCCGATCCAGATGGACACAAAACAATAATGAAATTCTATAGTAGTGCACACAGTGCACAACACACCTGCCTGTAATCTAGCAAAAAGCCCTTGTCCTGCTAAGGTTGTTTATGCTTCTAATGTAGAGCCAACAGTTTGGGGAATGCCTATTCAGGTAATCTAGCAAACAGAATAGGTGCATTTCTTTACAAATAAATTGTATTTATGTTATGGTTGGGTGCTCAGGTGGTGCAGCGATAAAATAAGGCTATCAGCCTGTCAGGCACCTATGTTTTTGGGGGTGGCCAAGGCTTCGCTGAGGTTGTTTATGCTTCTAATGTAGCGCCAACAGTTTGGGTAAGAGCTATTCCTGTAATCTAGCAAATTTTTTTATTATTATTTTTTTAATTATCTATCTTTTTTCCCCGCAATTTTTTATCCCTATTCTAATCGTGTCCAATTACCCTGATTGTGTCCTCTATACTGATTCGACCCTTTTGCCGCTGACTGAGGACGCCACTCGACTGACTTGCGCCCCCTCCGGCACGCAGTCAGTACAGCCTGCATTTTTCACCTGCACGAGCCGAGTTCACACACCGAGAGACACTGCGCACGGAGGGCCACACCCCCCTCAGTGTTATTCCTCAGCCCCGTGCAGGCGCCGTCAGTCAACCAGCAGGGGCCGCAGTCGCACCAGTTATGAGGACCTATGCTCCGACTCTACCCCTAACCCTGAACAACAGCCAAACGTTGTTCATACTGCCGCCCAACCCTGTCGGAAAGGCAGAGCTGAGTTTCGATACGATGCTTCTAGAAACCCAACTCTGGTGCGCTAGCGTACTGTACCGCTGCGCCACCTGAGCGGCTCTGAATGTATTTCTTTAGAAACAAATCAACTGTACGTTATGGTTGAGTGCTCAGGTGGTGCAGTGATAAATTAAGCTAGCCCACTAACGCTGGGACTGAGGGTTCCAAGCACCAGCCGTGCTATTGGCCTGTCGGACACCTACTTACATACACGATCAGCTATGTTTTTGGAGGTGGCCAAACCCGGCCATAGATTGACATCAAATTTGTTGCATTGCACCCAGTGATTTAGAAAAAACCAAACTGCCATGACGCTTGCCCTGCTGAGGTTGTTTATGCCTCTAATGTAGAGCCAACATTGTGAGGAAGGCCTATTCCTGTACTCTAGCAAACAGGATAAATGCATTTCTTTAGAAAAAAAATAAATGTATGTTATGGTTGGGTGCTCGGGTGGTGCAGAATAAATTTAGCTAGTCCACTACTACTGGGGCCTAGGGTTTCAATCACCAGCTGTGCTATCAGCCCGTCAGGCACCTATGTTTTTGGGGGTGGCCAAGGCCCCGCCATGGATTGGCATCGTGCTCGAATTTGTTACTGAATTGCACCCAGTGATTTCGGGGAAACCGAATTGCCGTGACGCTTGCTCCGCTGAGGTTGTTTATGCTTCTAATGTAGAGCCAACAGTTTAGGGAATGCCTATTAAAAAAATAAGAAATTGTATGGTATGGTTGAGAGCTCCACCATGGATTGGCGTCCTGGTTAAGGTTTCTCACTTCTCTGCACCCAGTGATTCCGGGGAAACCGAATCGCCGCGACACTTGCCCCGCTGAGGTTGTTTATGCTTCTAATGTAGAGCCAACAGTTTGGAGAAGGGCTATTCCTGTAATCCGGTGATTCCGGTATCTAGCTAGACCACTGTGCTATCAGCCTGTCAGGCACCTATGTTACCTCCACCATGGATTGCCGTCCTGGTCAAGGTTTCTCACGGAATGAATGTATTTCTTTAGAAAACAAATAAATTATGTTATGGGACTTAGGGTTTCAATCACCAACCGTGCTATCAGCCTGTCAGGCACTTCAGGTATTTTGGGGGGGGGTCAAGGCCCCGCCACAGATTGCCATCTGGATTTGTTACTGCAATGCACCCAGTGATTTCGGGAAAACCGAACCGCTGTGACACTTGCCCTACTGGGGTTGTTTATGCTTCTAACGTAGAGCCAACAGTTTGGGGAAGGTCTTTTCCTCTTCCAACATGACTGTGCTTGTATCCACCAAACAAAGCAAAGTGCATGAAGACCTAAACTCAACTCAGGATCTAAACTAAGCTTAAAATTAAGGATTTAAATGTTTTGACAATCCACCACAAGCCTGAATCTTGGAGTTTTGTAATCATTAACAAGTGGACCGTGGAATGAATCTCTGGTGTACGGAACACCGTTATCGTGCGCTTTCTCAATAGTTATTATGTACTATTCGGTGCTTTTGTAGTTTTATCTAAAATTTGGAATTCTATTAAATTGCTAATAGTTTTTTTTATTTTTAATAAACACTTAATAGCCACTACAACTGGCACATAAGTTTTAACGCAACATTACCAGTGATTGTTTGAAGTGGAATCTTCTTCACTGCTGGAGCTTCTTTACTCTCATTCGATCGGCGTCTTTTTACTTTTGGAAAGGCTTTCACGATGCCCTGGGTCTCCATTTAGCAGCACTGGACCTCCTTTTATTTAAATAGTGATTGTATTTTAAATAATTAACATTTTAGTGTTTACAAACATCCTTCCTTAAAATACAAACGAAAACATGCGAGGTAAACAATCACTTCCGGGACATCATTGTTGTTGTTTTTTTTTTTTTCTCTATGCAAACTAAAGTGTTAAAATTTAAAATTAGTGGTACATTAAAATATTTGTATAATAACATGTATTAAAAATAAATTTATATGATTTAATGGTAAAATACGTTTTTGTTTAATTTGGGGTCAAGTCGGTTTCTATGGTAACCTGTGGCGTGGTTCTGTTGAGGGAGCTAGACAACATGGCTGTTCAGTGCTGGTCTGATATGCTAAAAGCTGCTAAGAAAACAGCGCTAATATCTGATGGTATGTACCACAGCTTTTATATTTTAATGTTAAAACATTTCTAAACATTTGGCAATGTTATATAATAAATGTTAGACCCCGGTGTAGCACATGGTCACTGTTTTTTTTATAATATATATCACACCATACACTCAGTTTGTTGAGCAAGGATTCACTTCATGTCTTTACAGTATTATAATATTGCACATTTAATTTAACAGACAATTCGGTACAAATACTATCCAGATCTACCCATTTCATGTATTATACCTGTAAACAAACACTAATTACTCAGTCTAAAGAAGAGGGATATAGTTTAATATTAACATATTTAACATATTTAATTCATGAATCGACTCCGAGTCATCCAAACCGACTCTCTGTACATAGTAAATAAAAATGCCTTAATTCGTCCTTCATGTTCATGTATCATATCTGTAAACAAACTCTAATGTACAGATTACTCAGTCTAAAGAAGAGGTATATATGGGGCATCATGCATCCAGTTTTAGGGGCAAGAATTCAAGATTTAAGTCCAAACAATGAACATATTGAATTTATGAATCGACTCAGAGGAATCCAAATCGACTCTCTTAATAAATTATTAATCTTAATAAATAAAAATGACTTCATTTATCCTAAAGGTATTTTTTTACTTAGATTTTAAAACACGACCGCAGCGATTTATTTACATTTACTTGGCAGTGATATGGCCTGGGCAGCACAGTGGCTCGGTGTGGTCCTGGGTTCGTTTCCCAAGTGGAGCAGTTCGAGTTCTTTCTGTGTGGAGTGCTCCAGTTTCCTCTCCCAGTCCAAAGACAGTCAGGTTAATTGGAGATACAAAATTGCCCTGGGTGTGACTGTGTGTGTTTGCCCTGTGATGAACTGGCGACCTGCCTGGGGTGTTTCCTGCTCTTGTCCCTGTTAATTGCACCCACCTACGTGGTGGTAAAACATTCAATTAATGAAATTTAATTTAATGGGCAGTTAATACAAATACTATCCAACACTATCCACATTCATTCAAACACTAACATACAGACTACTGAGTCTAAAGAAGAGGTATACATGGGGCATCATATATCCAGTTTTTAGGGGCAAGGATTTAAAATTTAAATGGTAACATTTAGTGTTGCTGAAATAGATAAATGCACTTGTTTGAAGATTTGTCTGTATGTTCTGTTTTTTAACACCCTAAATCAGGGTAAATTTGGGCAGAAATTAATATGTAAACTCTGTTCTTGCAGGAAAGAGGAAGGTACACTACTTGTTTGGAGATGGCACCGAAATGGCTGAAGAATATGACATGAAAACCGATGAACTTATCTGTAAGTAACGTTCAACTGTTTTTCTGGTAGCACTGTCACCTGCCTCATAGCAAGAAGGTCCTGGGTTTGATTCCAAGGTGGATCGTCTGGGTCCTTTCTGTGTAGAGTTTGCATGTTCTCCCCATGTCTGTGTGGGTGTCCTCCGGGAGCTCCGGTTTCCTCCCACAGGCATGCAAGTGAGGTGAACTGGAGATACTAAATTGTCCATGACTGTGTTAAACTTGAACTGATGAATCTTGTGTAAGCAGTAATTACCTGTCCTGTCATGAATGTAAGCAAAGTGTGCAAAACATGACGTTAAAATCCTAATTAATACATTTTCCCTAAAGGCTAAAACTTTTATTTTTTTAGCACGTCGGTTGCGCAATAAAACCAAACTTGGAGGACAAGGATCATGGCAGGTGGAAGTGGGGGAAACAGGCTCAAACCCCACAGAAACTGGAGATATTAAAGAAAACAGCTCTAATGTAAGTGCCTAAATATTTCTCATGCATATGCGTTAGGTCTTTGCATAATTCGTAGATCAGGGAATAGCTAGAAAGTAATAGCTACAAGCATGAACATGCCAATTTCCATGGTTAGGGCATTAAAAAGTTTAAAAAAAAAAGTAATTTAGCAACATTCTTTAGTAAACCAGCCTGAAAAAGAACATATATATCTCTCTCTATATATATATATATACAGGGGTTGGACAAAATAACTGAAACACCTGTCATTTTAGTGTGGGAGGTTTCATGGCTAAATTGGACCAGTCTGGTGGCCAATCTTCATTAATTGCACATTGCACCAGTAAGAGCAGAGTGTGAAGGTTCAATTAGCAGGGTAAGAGCACAGTTTTGCTCAAAATATTGCAATGCACACAACATTATGGGTGACATACCAGAGTTCAAAAGAGGACAAATTGTTGGTGCACGTCTTGCTGGCTCATCTGTGACCAAGACAGCAAGTCTTTGTGATGTATCAAGAGCCACGGTATCCAGGGTAATGTCAGCATACCACCAAGAAGGACAAACCACATCCAACAGGATTAACTGTGGACGCAAGAGGAAGCTGTCTGAAAGGGATGTTCGGGTGCTAACCCGGATTGTATCCAAAAAACATAAAACCACGGCTGCCCAAATCACGGCAGAATTAAATGTGCACCTCAACTCTCCTGTTTCCACCAGAACTGTCCGTCGGGAGCTCCACAGGGTCGATATACACGGCCGGGCTGCTATAGCCAAACCTTTGGTCACTCGTGCCAATGCCAAACGTCGGTTTCAATGGTGCAAGGAGCGCAAATCTTGGGCTGTGGACAATGTGAAACATGTATTGTTCTCTGATGAGTCCACCTTTACTGTTTTCCCCACATCCGGGAGAGTTACGGTGTGGAGAAGCCCCAAAGAAGCGTACCACCCAGACTGTTGCATGCCCAGAGTGAAGCATGGGGGTGGATCAGTGATGGTTTGGGCTGCCATATCATGGCATTCCCTTGGCCCAATACTTGTGCTAGATGGGCGCGTCACTGCCAAGGACTACCGAACCATTCTGGAGGACCATGTGCATCCAATGGCGGTGCCATGTATCAGGATGACAATGCACCAACACACACAGCAAGACTGGTGAAAGATTGGTTTGATGAACATGAAAGTGAAGTTGAACATCTCCCATGGCCTGCACAGTCACCAGATCTAAATATTATTGAGCCACTTTGGGGTGTTTTGGAGAAGCGAGTCAGGAAACGTTTTCCTCCACCAGCATCATGTAGTGACCTGGCCACTATCCTGCAAGAAGAATGGCTTAAAATCCCTCTGACCACTGTGCAGGACTTGTATATGTCATTTCCAAGACGAATTGACGCTGTATTGGCCGCAAAAGGAGGCCCTACACCATACTAATAAATTATTGTGGTCTAAAACCAGGTGTTTCAGTTATTTTGTCCAACCCCTGTATATATAAACTTAAAAAAAGTTGAATATTGCACTGTTTTATAAAATGTATTGCAGATATAAAACCATAATTACTGTGATGGTGATAATTGTCTGTGCTTGGGGAGGTGCTGGTTATAAAGTCTGACAGCAGCAGGAAGAAAGGAACTGCGATATCCCTCCTTTGAGCAACTCAGGTTGAGAAGCCTGTCACTAAATGAGCTGCCCAGTGCTGCCACTGTCTCTCATACAGTGGGTGAGAAATGTTCTCTATTAAGAAAGACAGCTTGGCCATCATCCTTCTTTCACCTACCACCTCTACAAAGCCCAGGACAGAACTTGCCTTCCTGATCAGTTTCTTCCTGTCTGCTGTCTTAATGCCGCTACCCCAGAAGACAACTCCATAGAAAATGGCTGATGCCACCACTGAGTTGTAAAAAGAGTTGAGAAGGGCCCGCTGTATTTAAAAAGACTGGAGCCTTCTCAACAAATGAAGTCTGCTCTGGCCTTTCTTGTACAGTGCAGAAGATACTATTCCTAAATCTAACCACAAATGAGTTTGTTACACTATCGTGAGTTCACTTGATGTCAGGTTCTATGGTCAAGTAAGGCAAAAATAAAGCTTTTAGCTACAAAAACACCCAACATGGGGTTGGTAGAAAAATTCATACAAAAATGGTATGTTAAACACATGTTAATCAAGCCTTTGAGTCCACAAGAGAGGATATTTGGATAAAGATGCTTTCCAGTTACTCTGATTCATGTCAACAAGCATTATAGAAGAAGACTTTTTGTACTGAAACGGTGATGGCAGTGTCTGTTATACACTTTCTTCAAATAAATTAACTTCAGCTAAAGGATAGATTTCTGTTATAATCTTTAAACATAAGGTAATCTTTATTTAATTTATGTTTTTTTATTAAAAAGACTTTCACATTGATTTCCTTTCGCAGCCAGTGTTTATACGCAGAGACACGAAGACAAGTTTCCAGTGGAGGGTCCGTAACATCCCGTATCCTACTGAAACCTACAACATTTCAGTAGAGCCTTTGGAAAGATGCTGCATCATCCGGACCACAAACAAAAAGTAACTCAAGTCTTTATGATTGATTTTAGGAATGTTAAAATTTGACAGCCGAAACATCATGCAGTGATATCCTAGCAGTAGTGCGGCTTAAACCCTTAATCATTTGACCAATAGTATGGTACCGTAACCACAGAGCTATGACTGTCAGAAGTCTGCATCTACGAATAGCCAGTTTCTCACGCTCAGATCCGAGTGGACCAGTAACTTGTGGATTTTTGTGAATGATTTAGGGTGTTATGTTCTATGATTTCTGTCTGAAAACCTAGAGCTCTTTACATAAAAGAGCAGCATGGTGGCTCAGTGGGTAGTTTTTAAACACCTCACTGTCACTGCTGGACTGAGAATAGTCCACCATCCAAAAATATCTAGCCAACAGCGCCCCGTGGGGAGCGTCCTGTGACCACTGCTAAAGGTCTAGAAGATGACCAACTCAAACAGCAGCAACAGATGAGCGATCGTCTCTGACTTTACATCTACAAGATGGACCAACTAGGTAGGAGTGTCTAATAGAGTGGACAGTGAGTATTTAAAAACTCCAACAGCGCTGCTGTGTCTGATCCACTCATACCAGGACAACACACACTAACACACCACCACCATGTCAGTGTCACGGCAGTGCTGGGAATGATCCACCACCTAAATAATACCTGCTCTGTAGTGGTCCTGGGAGAGTTCTGACCATTGAAGAACAGCATGAAAGGGGGCTAACAAAGCATGCAGAGAAACACATGGACTCCAGTTAGTAATTGTATAACTACAAAGTGCTTCTATATGGTAAGTGGAGCTGATAAAATGGACAGTAAGTGTAGAAACAAGGAGGTGGTTTTAATGTTATGGCTGATCTAGTATGTGTATGTTATGTGCAGTGGTAGTTCAGTAGTTAAGGTACTGAATTAATAATCATAAGGTTGTCAGTTTAAGCCCCACCATAGCCACGTCGCCACTGTTTGCCCTTGAGCAAAGCCCTTAACCGTTGGTTCCTCAAATAGTATTTAATTATACCTCACTTTGGATAAAAGTGTTTGCTAAATGAGGTAAATGTAAATGTAATGTAATTTCAACACTTGTCCTACAGGTGGAACTATAGACCCAAGTGACAGATTAAATGCGTTTACTTTTCCCCATCTTCTTTTCTAGGTATTACAAGAAATTCAATATTCCAGACCTTGACCGCTGCCAGCTGCCTCTGGAGAGCTCGGCCTTGAGCTTTAGCCACGCCAACAACACTTTAATCATCAGTGTATGTTAAGATGTTTTATATGATCTCATTCTGTAATACTTTGCTTTGTAAATCATGTTGTGTATTATATTGCACTGTTCTATATGTCGTCAGCCTAATTATACATGTGGTCATTATACTAAATATAGGCAGTGTGGGGACTCTGCAGATTAGTGAGGGATCTGGGTTTCATTTTTGTCTCTGACTACTCACTCTGTTGGGCCTTCGAGCAAGGCCCTTAACCCTCTTAGCTACAGGGGTGTCATACAAAATCTGACACTGTGCTCTGACCCTGGCTTCCAAACTAGGTGGGATATGCGGAAAAAGAATTTCATTGTACTGTACACCTGTATATGTATATACACTGATCAGCCATAACATTAAAACTACCTCCTTCTTTCTACACTTACTGTCCATTTTATCAGCTCCACTTACCATACAGAAGCACTTTGTAGATCTACAATTACTGATTGTAGTCCATCTGTTTCTCTACATACTTTTTTAGCCTGCTTTCACCCTGTTCTTCAATGGTCAGGACCCCCACAGGACCACCACAGAGCAGGTATTATTTGGGTGGTGGATCATTCTCAGCACTGCAGTGACACTGACATGGTGGTGGTGTGTTAATGTGTGTTGTGCTGGTATGAGTGGATCAGAGTTTTTAAATACCGTGTCCACTCACTGTCCACTCTATTAGACACTCCTACCTAGTTGGTTCACCTTGTAGATGTAAAGTCAGAGACGATCGCTCATCTTTTGCTGCCGTTTGAGTTGGTCATCTTCTAGACTCTCATCAGTGGTCACAGGACGCTGTTGGCTGGATATTTTTGGTTGGTGGACTATTCTCAGTCCAGCAGTGACAGTGAGGTGTTTAAAAACTCCAGCAGTGCTGCTGTGTCTTATCCACTCATACCAGCACAACACACACTAACACACCACCACCATGTCAGTGTCACTGCAGTGCTGAGAATTATCCACCATCCAAATAATACCTGCTCTGTGGTGGTCCTGGGAGAGTCCTGACCATTGAAGAACAGCATGTAAGGGGGCTAACAAAGCATGCAGAGAAACAGATGGACTACACTCAGTAATTGTAGAACTACAAAGTGCTTCTATATGGTAAGTGGAGCTGATAAAATGGACAGTGAGTGTAGAAACAAGGAGGTGGTTTTAATGTTACAGTTGATCGGTGTATACAATGGGGCCAAAAAGTATTTAGTCAGCCACTGATTGTGCAGGTTCTCCTACTTAGAAAGATGAGAGAGGTCTGTAATTTCATCATAGGTACACTTCAACTATGAGAGACAAAATGAGAAAAAAAATCCAGGAAATCACATTGTAGGATTTTTAAAGAATTTATTTGTAAATTATGGTGGAAAATAAGTATTTGGTCAATAACAAACAAGCAAGATTTCTGGCTCTCACAGACCTGTAACTACTTCTTTAAGAGGCTCTTCTGTCCTCCACTTGTTACCTGTATTAATGGCACCTGTTTGACCTTGTTATCTGTATAAAAGACACCTGTCCACAGCCTCAAACAGTCAACCTTGGCCAAGACCAAAGAGCTGTCGAAGGACACCAGGAAGAAAACTGTAGACCTGCACCAGGCTGGGAAGAGTGAATCTACAATAGGCAAGCAGGTTGGTGTGAATAAATCAACTGTGGGAGCAATTGTAAGAAAATGGAAGACATACAAGACCATTGATAATCTCCCTCGATCCCGTGGGGTCAAAATGATCATGAGAACGGTGAGCAAAAATCCCAGAACTACACGGAGGGACCTGATGAATGACCTGCAGAGAGCTGGGACCAAAGTAACAAGGGCTACCATCAGTAACACACTACGCTGAGAGGGACTCAAATCCTGCAGTGCCAGGCGTGTCCCCCTGCTTAAGCCAGTACATGTCCAGGCCCGTCTGAAGTTTGCCAGAGAGCATATGGATGATCCAGAAGAGGATTGGGAGAATATCATGTAGTCAGATGAAACCAAAATGGAACTTTTTGGTAAAAACTCAACTCGTCGTGTTTGGAGGAAGAAGAACGCTGAGTTGCACCATACCTACTGTGAAGCATGGGGGTGGAAACATCATGCTTTGGGGCTGTTTTTCTGCAGTGGGGACAGGACGACTGATCCGTGTTAAGGAAAGAATGAACGGGGCCATGTATCGTGAGATTTTAAGCCAAAACCTCCTTCCATCAGTGAGAGCATTGAAGATGGAACGTGGCTGGGTCTTCCAGCATGACAATGATCCCAAACACACCGCTCGGGCAACAAAGGAGTGGCTCCGTAAAAAGCATTTCAAGGTCCTGGAGTGGCCTAGCCAGTCTCCAGACCTCAACCCCATAGAAAATTTGTGGAGTCCGTGTTGCCCAGCGACAGCCCCAAAACATCACTGCTCTAGAGGAGATCTGCATGGAGGAATGGGACAAAAAACCAGCTACAGTGTGTGCAAACCTGGTGAAGACTTACAGGAAACGTTTGACCTCTGTCATTGCCAACAAAGGTTATGTTACAAAGTATTGAGTTGAACTTTTGTTATTGACCAAATACTTATTTTCCACCATAATTTACAAATAAATTCTTTAAAAATCCTACAATGTGATTTCCTGGATTATTTTTTTCTCATTTTGTCTCTCATAGTTGAAGTGTACCTATGATGAAAATTACAGACCTCTCTCATCTTTCTAAGTAGGAGAACTGACTAAATACTTTTTGGCCCCACTGTATATCTATACCTACTCTGATAGTGCCTAAGGTGTAAGTGCCTGATTGAGTGCCTGATTGAGTGCATAAAGTGTGTGTTGGCTTGTGATGGATTAGTATTGTATTCATGCCTCACACCTAGTGTTTTTAGGTGCCGCTGAACCCACCAAGATCCTAATGAGTAAAGCACTTACTGCTTAGAAAGGTATACAGTATATAGTAAATACATATAGTAAAACAATAAATACAAAAGAAATCCATTTTAGGCATGCAAAACGATATAAACTACACACAAACTGTCAAGCACTAGAAGTTATTGGTGTGCATGTCAAACTATAAGGGGATCAGCATGCAAAGTATATGGAGCGCATGAAAATGTTTCTGTTTAACAGGCTAAGTACTTTGTGTGCATGTAAAAGTGTCTCGTGCAAGCTTTAAATGATCTGCTGCACATGAAAGTTTCTTTTCAATGTGAAAGTACAGTATCTGGTATGCACATTATGTGTTTTTTGGAGCATTCAAGTAACTGATGTGCAGTTAAAGACGTTAAATATCTTTAGGGCAGAAAAATGTTTTTGTAAGCACTTAAAAGTATCTGGTGTACACAAAACATTTATTGTAAGCAATGCTTGATCATCAAAGTGCGACTAGGAGACGAATCTGAATTTGTTAAATTGCAGTGTCAAATTCACTCTGAAAGCATCCACATGTATCTGTTTTCAGGTGGATTTTTCTTCTGTTTCACTTTTAAACTTGTGTTCTAGCTCGGAGTTTTGAGAAATTCATTTAAGACTGGGTTTGACTTGTAATCCATACAAACGGTTTGTTGTTTCAATGTAAAAGCTTACACGCATACACATGTATGGACCACATTAGGTCATTCTCCTGAAAGCGGGACCATGGAATGCATTAACAGGTTTCCCATACATTCTTACGGGAAAAAATACCTTGAAACTCGACGCCTTTTAAACTCGACGCCACTTCCAGAACAAACTGATGTTGAGTTTCAAGGTACCACTGTGTCTGGTGTACAAGCTGTATTCTTAAAAGAAATGCAAAAGTATTTAGTGTAAAGAAGTGGCCAGCAGCTTTACACGTGACAGAGGGAGCACGTGCCAGCCTGGCAGCCCTCCTCGGCCAGCGTGGCTGTCGTGCAGCCGGCAAAGGTTTTCGGAGTGCACAGGGAAATTCAGTATATTCAAATTAGGACGATGCAAAATCGGATTTTTTACTCAACGCTGGCAGGGTGCTTTTAGGAGAATGACCTGATGTGGTCCTACAGCTGCGTGTAAGCTTTTAGACCGAAACTACTAACTGTTTGTATGTATTGTATGGATTACAAGTCAAACCCAGTCTTAAATGACCATCCTAAGGCCAAATGCTTACAAAATCATAGTTTATTCTCAAATTAGATCTGATTTCAGTTCATCTGGAGCAGTGAAGTAGTGCTCACCATGTTTGTATTCATTTCTTCCAATTCTATCTCAGTATAAGAAGCCCAAAGAGATGCTGGTGCTGGAACAGGAGCTGATGAGGGAATTGAAGAAACTGAAGGGGACGAATGAAGGAGACGTGGACTGTAAAACCCAGTGAACTGACGTGGACATCGCAGTGTTATGTGCATCTGAATCGCAGCCTTGTCCTGCATCCTGCTGTGCTTTAATAACGTATATACACATACAACATAAGCATCTTAATATATAGATATGAAATACATTTTGATGTCACAGATTGTAAATCTTTTCAACTTATTATTGTTCTTTTTAGTACCAGGTTTGCTGCACATTGTTTTTGGGCCTGAATGCTGATTAGCCAGATCACTTGAGAATGTGCCTTTGTGTTCATTGGCTTGTATTAAAAACTAAATTTTTGATGATGCAAGTGCATATGTCTGTGATAATCTGGTTTGGGGTAGCACAGTTGCCGCATAGCAAGAAGGTCCTGGGTTCGATTCCCAGGTAGAGCAGAGTTTGCATGTTCTCCCTGTGTCCCAAAGTCCAAAGACATGCAGTCAGGTAATTGGAGATACAAAATTGTCCTTATGTGTGAATGTGTGTGTGTTTGCCCTGTGATGGACTGGTGACCTGTCCAGGGTGTTTCCTGCCTTTCGCCAAGTGAATCCTACTCACCGTCACCCTGACCAGGATACAGCAGTGGGAAAACAGACAAT
Source organism: Trichomycterus rosablanca (assembly GCF_030014385.1). Taxonomy (NCBI): domain Eukaryota; kingdom Metazoa; phylum Chordata; class Actinopteri; order Siluriformes; family Trichomycteridae; genus Trichomycterus; species Trichomycterus rosablanca. Next base: position 11,769,377 of record NC_086002.1, on the reverse strand, counting down.
GAATGAATTTGGTTTGCTCCAGCATAGATGCCCAACATTTTTACTTATATTTTACTTCTACATACAGTATATACGTATATAAATATCTATAAAAAATAGTTAATTATGCTTTCACTTATGACAACACCTATTTAAAAAAAAAAAAATTCAAATACATTTATTGATTGTTCATTACAGGATATACTGTATAATAGAGGGTACGGGTGCATTAGTAAAACATTTACTGTTAGATCACTACCGCTTGGATCCAGGGTTTGAATCTCAGTGCTGCTCTTGGCCAGTCTGGTGTCTACACAGACATGGCTGGCTATGTCTAAGGGAGAGGGGGTGGCTAAACAGCCAAGTCTTTTGTAGGTGCAATTGCGGTGTGCTTTCAGTGCTGGTCCCAAGCCCAGATAGAATCAAGGAGGGTTGCGTCAGGAAGGGCACTCGCCGTAAAAACTGTCCCAGATAGGTGATCATATAATCAGGACCAGAATGATCTGCTGTGGTGACCCCTAAATACAGGAGCAGCAGAAGGAAAGTTAAAAAAGCAGAGCAAGCAGCTCACCAGCCAGCAGAAGATTGATTATACAGAAAGCATTGACATTCTTTGTATTTCACCACTGCTTGTCCCGGTGCCTGTGCCAGACAGTCCAAGTAGCTGTTGCAGCAATGAGCAGGTGAATTCCCATACAACCTTTTCTAGTTGGCTTTTGTATTACAAATTCAATTCTAAAAACTGGGACGGCAATAATTTGCAAATTCTTTTTGACCTGTGTTTAATTTAAAACAGAACATGTGCGTAACATTTATAGGGCGGCACGGTGGCTTAGTGGGTAGCACTGTCGCCTCACAGCAAGAAGGTCCTGGGTTCGATCCCCAGGTGAGGCGGTCCGGGTCCTTTCTGTGCGGAGTTTGCATGTTCTCCCCGTGTCCGCGTGGGTTTCCTCCGGGTGCTCCGGTTTCCTCCCACAGTCCAAAAACATGCCACCAGGCTAATTGGAAACACTGAATTGTCCTATAGATACCTAGCCGCTAGATGCACAAACCAGTGCATTGTAGTGCCGGTCCCAAGCCCGGATAAAATAGGGAGGGTTGTGTCAGGAAGGGCATCCGGCGTAAAAATTGTGCCAAATCGATGCGCGGATCGTGATCCCCCGAGAGCCGACCCCGCAACCGAACGGGACAAAGGCAAGGAGAAGAAGAAGAAGATGTGCGTAACATTTACGCTCATTACAAATTTAAAAGATGCAACACATTCCAAAAAGTTGAAGGACATGGTTACCACTCTGTTACATCACTTTTATATTAATGAAATCCTCTAATTGTTTAGTATCTAAGGAGAGCTATTGTTGTAGTTTTGAAACTTCAGCTACAACAGTTGCCACTTGGCAGAACTCCAGTGGCCTTCACAGAGTTTGGAATTTTTGGAATAAATTGGAAAGTTTATTAACTGAATGGCCAGAAATGAGTCATTAGAGATATTAAAGCATGGGCGGCTCGTTCCTGAGGGCGATCGGGCGACGCACCACCAAAGGGCGAAAGGGAAGAAATTTTTCTATCACATTCAACTATCTATTTCTATCATGTCTTGCCTCTGAATATCGTAGTCCAATCAGCGTCGAGTTGTGTTCCGTACAGTACCGCCCCTTTTGGTCTGATTTTAGTCTGATTGAAAATCGCCCGGATTGCTCTCATAGACTCTCATGTTAAGGCACTTTTTTTTCCGAACTGTAGGCACTGCAATACAATCTGTATGGGTTCCGGGAGGGCTCGCACTTACGTGCTTGCGTCACACGTAACCTGGTGTAGCGATAATTGGAGCAGCTAGTGATCTCGTCAACATGACTACCATCACCTCAGTTCGGAGCAACTCCATCGTGTCATTAAGGGAAATGCCATTCAGTCATCGTAGTAATCAGGATAAATTAGCAACTATAGAATTAGGGTATCTACAAAGGGGGGAATCATATAAGTTACAAGTAAGTTACAAGTAAGTAATGTAATTTTTAAATTGTGAATTGTGATTGCACTTATTGTATCTCCCCAATTGTTTAATTGTACTTCTTTATTCATTGCACATCAGCCCCGATGCCAATCTTTATTCTGGATCTGCTGCACCTAAAATAAAATGCTATCTGATGAAGACTGAATTAAATCGTTAGTGTGAAGGCTTTACTTCATTTTATGATTAATGGTAAAGCTGGTCTCTCTCCATGTTCAGAGTTATTTGTGAGGGCAAACTGACAGATGACTTAAGATGTTAATTATTTAAGCTTTAATTTACCCATCGAACGGGTCACCTTGACCATCATCGCAACAATTGCCCCCTCGAGAGATTTGGCAGGAGCCGCCACAGTATTAAAGACACACCCAATGGCCCTTTACAACAAGCATTCGGGTGTAAAGAAGTAATACATTGTTATTGTTATTCTTCTCATTATTATTACTAAATTTTATCAAGCGTTTGCTACATATGTGTTTTAAATGAATCTACAAATACCTTGCAATATTTCTCTTTGCAGCTAGGCTATGCACGTATGTTAGTATAATTTATAGAGAAAATTTCTGCTGTTACATTTTATAGTTTGGAACAACACTTGTCAGAATAATGCAAACTTGTACAGTATTCAAAAGCCAACAAGACTTGTTCTCACTGCTGAGATGGTTAATGCATGGTCAGAGGAACCAGGAATGCAGTCCTAGGTCCAAAACTTTCATGTTCGAGGGACCGTTTTGTCCATGAAAAGGCAAAACCCTGCTGTAAATCATTATCCCCGCAGTGTTGACAAGCGTGCTAGCATCCGAGCATTTTTTACACATCATTATATCGTTCCAGGAACACAGCAACTTCTGGCTCAGTCTTCATCTGTGTGCATTCCCTCTGCACAAAGGTGGTACGCTCTAGCTCCCAGCCACCGCGCTTTCCAGAAAGAACCAGTTCCCATCATCCAGGGGAGATTCCTGGCTCGAGTGGAATTTTTTACATGTAAACGTGCGGATCGAGGTTTAGGAGCAAACGACTACCTAGAGAGCGGCTCTTCAAGGTCCTCCAGCTTGAGTCCGGCACGTATTTGGAGCCAGGAGCTTTCTCCTGTTACACTGTAGGGACAAGAAGCCTGGAGTCGTATTACAGAAAGTTGCATTTTAATTCTACTCAAAATTTTTAACAATTTGTAACCTTGTATGTATAAAAAGTTGGGACAGAGGCACGTTTACATCACCTTTCCAATTAATTACACCTTTTTTATTTTTATTTTTTTGAATTTTCTAAATTCAAGTATAAGTATAAAATCCTCTATACTGATTCGACCCTTCACCGCTGACTGAGGACGTCTCTCAACTGACATACGCCCCCTCCGGCACATACAGTCAGTACAGACTGCATTTTTCACTTGCGCGACTCAAGTTCATACACTGTCGGGCACTGTGTACGGAGGGCCACACCCCCATCAGCATTATTCCTCAGCCCTGTGCAGGCGCCATCAGTCAGCCAGCAGGGGCCGCAGTCGCACCAGTTATGAGGATCTATGATCCGACTTTTTTACACCTATGAACAACAGCCAATCGTTGTTCATGCCGCCCAGCCCAGTCGGAAGGCAGAGCTGAGATTCGATACAATGTAATCGAAACCCCAACTCTGGTGTGCTAGCGTACTTTTTTACCGCTGCGCCACCTGAGCGCCTCAATTACACCTTTAAATTGTTTGGGAAACATACGTCTGTCCCAACTTTTTTGATTTTTTTGGTGTTACAGGCATCAAATTATGGAGTACAATGAAGTTGGAGATTTTTGTACTTTGAGAGAGTAAACAAACCACACATTTAATTATTACTGCATTTTGCAAAACGTCGCAAATCTTCTGGAAATCAGATTTGTCTGTTGATTTGCTTTTTACTCACTGTTTGTTTATATATTGTTTATGCATTTTCTCCACTTTTTCTCCCCTTTAGCATGTCCAATTGCCCGACTGCGTCACGCTTCCTCTCCACCAATGCCGATCCCTGCTCTGATCGAGGAGAATGAGTCCCACGCCCCCTCCGACACATGGGCAGCAGCCGTATGCATTTTGTCACCTACACTTTGACGAGTGCAGTGCAGATCAGCACTGTGTACGAAGAGACACACCCTGACAGCACTCTTTTCCCGTTTCTGTGTAGGTGCCATCAATCAGCCAGGAGAGGTCGTAATTGCATTAGTTATGAGAGACCCCATCCGGCTTAATCCCACCCATATCTGAACAACAGGCCAATCGTTGTTCATGTGGCCGCTCAGCACAGCCGACAAGCAGAGCTGAGATTCGATACGATGTATTCGAGATCCCAGCTCTGGTGTTCAGTGTGTGTTTTACCGCTGCGCCACCTGAACGGCCGTAAAACAGTATGTTGAAGTACTCTTCGGGTTCTGGTTGCTAGTCTGTGATAAATAAATTAGAAATGATAAATAAATTAGGTATTGTAATGATGTTGATGATAGCTAGTCAACCTGTCGTGTACCTGTCACTTGTGTTTGTGTTTACAACATGCAAATCGTCAGTGATAGGCATGTATACGTGTCAAGTCTGAGATTCACTGGGTGGACCCTACTGTTTATTTCTCAAAGGATTGGATAAGGCTTTTCTCTCTCTCTCTCAAATTCAAATTCAAATTCAAAAAGTGCTTTATTAGCATGACAAATATTCACATTTGTATTGCCAAAGCGCATTTACAAACTAGATAATAAATGAAAAAAAAAATAATAATAATAATAATTGCATACGTAAACATTCATATTAATTTAAAGGATGTTCAATAACCTTAGTAATTAGCCTTAAAAAATTAACGTAAACAAATTAGAACAAGTATATAAAGTGTGTATATGTATGTGTGGAAAAAGTATTTGTAAGTGTGTGTGTGTGTGTGCGCGTGTGCGTGCATTTGATGGTGTGTGTGTATGGTGTGTGTATGATGGTGTGTGTGTGCGAGTATGTGTGAGTGTGTATGGGATACAGTATAAGGTCACTCACTGTCCCTCACCTGGTGGCAGGTGTGTAAGTAGAGAGCTGCGAGTGTGCAGCTCGCTCTGTGCTCCCCCAGTAGGTAGGGCAGCTTGTCAGGGTTTGAGAGAGAATTAAAATTGGGGATAATTTTGTTGATTTTGGTAAAAAATTGTTTTCGAATTTGTGTGTATTTTGTACATTCAGTGAGGAAGTGCAGCTCTGTCTCTATTTGGTTTGAAGAGCAGTGTTGACACACTCTCTCCTCTCTGGGCATCCAGGACTGTCTGTGTCGTCCCGTCTCGATGGTCAGGCTGTGTTCGCTGAGTCTGTACCTTGTCAAGCTGTTTCTGAGTTTTGGATCAGTTATAGTGCTGAGATAATCTGCCACACTATACTGTCTATTTAGAGCCAAATAACATTGTAGTTTACTTTGGAGTTTAGTTTGTGTTTCCCAATAGGCCAAATAGTTTATCTTTAATTCATGTGTAATTTGATCAGTTCTGATTAGGTTCTGGTCTTGAGTCTTAATAGTGTTAGTCTGTGTTAGTGGTGTGTTAGTATGTGTTAATGGTGTGTTAATGCAGTGACTCAGGACCAGTTGGATGAGGGGACTGGTATCTTTGCTCAGCTCTTGGTATTGCAGAGCTTTGTAATGATACGAGTGTGATATCTCTCTCTCTCTCTCTCTCGCTCTCTCTCTCTCTCTCTCTCTCTCTCTCCCTCTCTCTCTCTCTCTCACTCACACACACACACTCTTACAATCTTGTTTTTTTATATTTGTCAAAGCCCAGAGCCAAGTTTGGCTGATCCCACCATGCTGTCTTATCAGAAAAACATTCACTCAAATGAAAGATGTGGACAGTCCAAGAAAAAAAGGGGTTACATGCGGTTTGGTCAGCGAAGGAGTTAGGGTTAGGGTTTAATCATGAATCCAATTTAATAGAGCCAATAAAACATTTTAACATGATTTATATATTTTACAACCCCAAATCAGAAAAAGTTGGGACAGCATGGAAAATGCAAATAATAAAAAACACTAAGTTTCTTACATTTACTTTGACTTTTATTTGATTGCAGACAGGATGAACCTGAGATATTTCATGTTTTATCTGCTCAACTTTATTTCACTTATAAATAAACATCCATTCCTGCATTTCAGGCCTGCAACACATTCTAAAAAAAGTTGGGACAGTAAAGCATTTACCACTTTGTAATGTTGCCATTCCTTTTCACCACACTGGAAAAGATGCTTAAAGGCAGCATATGTTGCTCTAAGATCTCAATGTACATTTCTGCATTAATGCTGCCATCACAGAAGTGTAAATGACCTTTGCCAAGGGCACTGACACAACCCCATACCATGACAGACCCTGGCTTTTGGACTTGTTGCTGATAATGGTGTCCATTTTTTCCAAAAAAGACCTGGAATGCTGATTCATCTGACCACAATACACGTTTCCACTGTGTGATGGTCCATCCTAGATGCGTCCGAGCCCAGAGAAGTCAACGCTGCTTCTGGACATGGTTAACATAAGGCTTCTTTTTTTGCACAGTAAAGTTTTAAGTGGCATTTGTGCATGTAACTCTGTATTGTAGTGCTTGACACAAGTTTGCCAAAGTAACCCCTCACCCATGGGGTTATATCAGCTATTGTTGAGTGGCGGTTCTTGATGCAGTGCCGTCTGAGGGAGAGAAGATCACGGGCGTTCAGCTTAAGCTTGCGCTCTTGGCCTTTACGCACTGAAATTCCTCCTGATTCCTTGAATGGTTTAATGATATTATGCACTGTAGAGGGAGAAATATGCAAATCCCTTCTAATGTTTCTTTGAGGTACATTGTTTTTAAACATTTCAATAATTTTCTCACGCATTTGTGGATAAACTGGAGATCCGCTGATCATCTGTGCTCATCAAAGACTCAGCCTTTTCTGGATGCTGCTTTTGTACCAAATCATGATTACAATCACCTGTTTGAAATCACATCATTATTTAGTTTTTACACCTCATTACTAGCCCTAAATTGCTCCCTCTGGATGTTTATTAACAAAATGTATTAAAAAATTAAGTTGAGCAGACAAAACATGAAATATCTTGGGTCCATGTTAGTATGGACTAGGCTTATTGCATGTACTGTATGTGTCTTGCTATTGCGTCCCAGATGATAACTTATCAAACTGTAATTTAGGGATTTTAACTTGTAACTCCCTTATTCATTATGATTTGCATTTCTTAATCAAGGGTACACTGCATTGGTATATTAGTCAGAAAGAATACCATGGTTAGCATCCCCTCACCTCTGTTGGTTTTTGATGAGCATGTAAAGAGGTTCCAGTTTCAGAGCTGCTTGATAAATCTGAAGTCGTGGGAAAAAGGAAAAAACAAATAGGCAGTAGGGTGAAGGGGTCCATGATGTGATTTTCATCCAGTCTCTTTTTTCTCTTGTTCTGTCCCTCCCTGTCCCGAGGCCCCAGCGGTCATGCTCAGCTGCCTCGCCAGAGACTCTCGTTCTTTTGCCCCTTTTCATCACCTCTTTGCCTCTTCTCAGTCATTCCCCCTGTCTTTCACAGCCTTTTGCCACAACTTACCCCTGAATTTTTTTTTCTCATTGCCTGTTTCCCTCCCTTATGCAACGGTACTTCGCCGTTTCCCGCGATGGCTGACCCCTTCTTGTGTCATTATTCGGGCCCGGCCATTGTATAACATGTTTCTTTTTTCTTCAGCCAACAAAGGGGGCATTTGATCAGAGGGTTACGGTGCGGGGTTCGCAGAAATGCAACTACGTGGTGGTAACCTTTGTTCAGGGCCCGTAATGCTGTGTTGACCTCATCGCTTCCAAAGCGAAAGGCCCGGAGCTATTCAAAGGCCAGTCTCACTTGCTGAGCACATTCAATCAGGCCTGGCCGGTCACACATATTCGTTTCGTTCCTGGTTAACTGGGGCTGTTTTTAAAAACCTGAGCTGAGCTTGCCAGGGTAAAAAAATAGTTGAATAAAATTGGTTGAATAGTATTGAGTGTGTCCCCTGTGACCATTGCCGGTCCTAATTTGCCTGAGCAGAGCTTTTCCCCTTTAACCTGTACATGTTGTCTTATTAATAAAGGTGCCCACACACATACAGAATTGTCGAAAAGATGCTTTGGGACACAACATTTGTCTCAAGTAATATTCTAAGAGGTGACATTTACTTCTAACTACTTTATACAACACTGCCTTTTTTGGTGCAGTGACTTGGCAAATACACAGATCAACCATAACATTAAAACCACCTTGTTTCTACACTAACAGTCCATTTTATCAGTTCCACTTACCATATAGAAGCACTTTGTAGTTTTACAATTACTGACTGTAGTCCATCTGTTTCTTTACTTTTTTTTTGCCTGCTTTCATGCTGTTCTTCAATGGTCAGGACTCTCCCAGGACCACTACAGAGTAGGTATTATTTGGGTGGTGGATCATTCTCAGCACTGCAGTGACACTGACATGGTGGTGGTGTGTTAGTGTGTGTTTTTAAACACCTCACTGTCCCTGCTGGACTGAGAATAGTCCACCAACCAAAAATATCCAGCCAACAGAGCTCCGTGGGCAGTGTCCTGTGACCACTGATGAAGGTCTAGAAGATGACCAACTCAAACAGCAGCAATAGATGAGCGATCGTCTCTGACTTTACATCTACAAGGTGGACCAACTAGGTATGAGTGCCTAATAGAGTGGACAGTGAGTGGACACGGTATTTAAAAACTCCATCAGCGCTGCTGTGTCTGATCCACTCATACCAGCACAACACACACTAACACATTACCACCATGTCAGTGTCACTGCAGTGCTGAGAATGATCCACCACCTAAATAATACCTGCTCTGTGGTGGTCCTGACCATTGAAGAACAGCATGAAAGGGGGCTAACAAAGCATGCAGAGAAACAGATGGACTACAGTCAGTAATTGTAGAACTACAAAGTGCTTCTATATGGTAAGTGGAGCTGATAAATTGGACAGTGAGTGTAGAAACAAGGAGGTGGTTTTAATGTTACAATTGGTGTATATAGCCCCTCCAAAATAAAATATAAAAAACGTTAGTGAAAAAAAATACAGATTGTAATTATAAAGGCTAGGCTAGTCCAGTTCAGGTGTATGATCCCTGTTTTTAAAATGTTACAAAATTGTATTCAGTAGTGTTAAATAACTTCAAATAAAATAAGGCATCTGCATTCATCAACTAGCACTGAGTGGTGAAATGATTCTATTAATAATTAAATTTTTTAAACAATTTTTAAAGCTATAAAACAAATACCAATACATTCAATAGGTTACCATGGATGTAAAAATGTATTTTGTATGCATTTTAATAAAAACAATTGTATTCCCATTTTAAATCTCATTTACAGTCGTTTTTAACCCTCATGTGTCATCATCCCAACTTATACTTTATTATTAAATTAATCCTTAGAGCTCTTTCTTATTTTTTAGTCTATTACACACATTTAATCATGTGACGTTCACTACAGATGAAAACAAACAGTACAATAAGAGAAATGCAATACACATTCTACAATAAATATTTCATCCCTTATTTTAAAATCCTCTGATAAAAATATATAGATTCAAATAGAAAATACAGTTCAGACAAATCTATTTTGTAGAGTTATGAATACATCCGTATGTAAGCACCAGACAGGATTGTATCTTATTAGTGTGACTGTTTAAAGTATCCCTGAACCAAAAAAGACTGATCAAAGATTCACACACTGCATAACGGGCAAATTTATATCTGAAAGGAGAAAACTGAATCAAAAAAACATGGTATTGTGATATTTAAATGATTTGAACATGACTAAGCCTCCTGAACCTCAATAGCTGGTTAGTTAGCCGGATGCTAACTGTGTGCAAACTGTTTGCTGTATGCTAATCATGGTATGAATGGCAAAATGTCATATTTATGTGTTATAGTGGTCAAAATGTGACTACTATAACATAAAAACAACATAATAATTAAGACTTTAATAATAAAATCGCGGTATGTGTGTTCATGACCAAAACAAACTGTTTATTAGTAGTTAGCTAGTCACCTGCTAGCACTCACCCACCTGCCAAATATCATGCTACTTATCAGCTGTTAAGTGGGATTTTAATGTGAATTATTTAAAATTATGATTATTATGGGGGATTTTGAATTGTTTGGCTACTACTGCTGACTATAGTAATGCAGATCAGTACTGAAATTCCAAATGTTGTTAGCAATGGTGACTAGCCAGTAGTTACCCAGCCTACAACTAAGCACTAGAACTTGCAAAAATTAAGCATAAAACACAGAGAAAAAGGCGAGAACAAAGCGAGCCTCCCGACAAAATAAGGCCTATCACTCATGTAAACAGAGAGACGTGCACCGGCTAGCGAGAAATTACTGAAGTACTAGTGTTGATACACTTCTTATGGGAATTTTTTCCCCCTTTTTCTCCCACTTTAGCGCATCCAATTTCTGCCCGTCAATCATCCTCTCACTAATGCTATTGATTGGGGAGGACGAGGCTGCTCCACGCCCCCTCCGACACGTGCACAGCAATCAAACATCTCATCACCTACACTTGACGAGTGCAGTGCAGTACAGCGCTGTGTACGGAGAGCCACACCCTCTACCGCACTCGTTTCCCATCTCCGTGCAGGTGCGAGTTCCCATCCGGCTTAACCCCGCCCCTATCTGAACAACAGGCCAATCATTGTTCATGTGGCCGCTTAGCCTCAGCCGGCAGGCAGAGCCGAGATTCGATACGATGTATTCGAGATCTCGGCTCTGGTGAACAGCGTGTGCTTTACTGCTGCGCCACGTGAGTGGCACCTTATGGGAATTTTAAACAATCTGACTGGATATTTGGTTTTCCAGATTTTGTCCGTTAAATCTGAAATCTGTTAGATGGAGGTTCCACTGTAATTCAATATTTGATAGATTTGATATCGCCACTCATCTTTACCTGTGATAAATGCTAGAGAACATAGCCATTAGCAGCTTAATTCAAAATCTGCTATACTGTATTAGGGGAGGGCACTGAAAAATATTCATATTGTTTACAAGAGTAAGTTTATGGGTACTTTAAATCAAAGTAGCTGCCATGTGTGAGTGTATTTGATGTGAACAGACTATTATTTTTCCAGAGATAAACTGTGATAATCAGTGGCATCCACTTATCAATTCAACATAGCAGTGTTTTGATTTCTGAACATGTTTTTGTTTCTTATTTACGAAATTTCATGGTCTTTTTCATAGTCAATCTTGTCAAAAACATCTAAAAAGTTCACATAAAGTACAGTTGGATTCTGATAGCAAACCATTCTGATTGTACATGCTATTGCAGAAGATGTCTTATTTATTAGTAATATGGTTTATATGTTAATATGTGGGTATCCTCAGTTAACAGCAGATCTGTGGCTGTGTTTAGTTCTCTTGTTGACCTGAAGAATTTCAAAGGGCTTGTGCTCAGTGATAAGGTGTCCCTGTGGCACGCGCTTCATGAAATGAGCCTCTCTCTGGTGCTGCTGGGTGCGGGTGGCCTTCTTCGGCCGTCCCTTCCGCGTAAACGCCATGTACCAGCCTTTGTACTTGGCGTTCTGTAGCGCTGTGTAGTTGTTCTCCAGGACGATTTCGGTGAATATGCAGTCCCTGCCATGACCCTTCCTCTGTAGTGGGATATATTCCGGGGTTAGAAAAATAGAAATCTGTTATTCCACTATGCTAATGCAAATTGTTAATACGTTATGTGATTTTAAAATAAGAACAATCTTAAACAAGAAACCTAGCAAAAAAACTTGAGACTAATTTATCTGATTATTTAGATGCCCAAATTGGGTTTCATCCTGGAACCTGGTCAGCCAGAAGATACAACACAGCATATTGTTGTGGGCCTACCAGCTTTAAGGTAAAGAGTGGGTTTCGGACCTTGTGCATGCAGTTAAATTTGTAAATATGAAGCATCAGATTGACAAGTGTACTGAACCTACTGGACCTGTACTAATATGTGAATAGAAAAACAGGAGTTTAATTTGTGGACTAAGCTTTTAGTTGATCAGTCAGTCTATGAGCTGTGGGTTATGACAAGGACGGAATATACAGTATATATACAGTATATATATATATGGGGGGGGGGGGGGTATTTTAAGCATATCTAAATATTGGTCCTCAATATTGGACAACCTAACCCCCCACCCCCAATTTTTTTCCCTATTCTAGTCGTATCCAATTACCCTGATTGCGTTATGCTTCACCTCTACAGATACAACCCTCCACTGCTGACACGTGTGCAGTACCGACTGCATCTTTTCACCTGCTCGAGGTGAGTTCATATGTGGATCAGCCTTGTGCACATACAGCCACACCCTGATCAGCATTATTCCTCAACTCTGCACAGGCGCCATCAATCAGCCAGCAGAGGGCGCAATTGCACCAGTTGCTCATCCCACCCTGAACAACAGCCAATCGTCGTTCATGTAGCCTCCCAGCCCAGCCGGATGGCAGAGCTGAGATTCGATACAATGTATTCGAAATCCCAGCTCTGGTGTGCTAGTGTGTTTTACCACTGCGTCACCTGAGCGGCTTGTTTCCATTTTTTATTCGCAGCATTAATATGTAGGTAAAACATTTATTTAATATGTGAAAATATACAGAAATTTCAGAAATTGAATTGTGGCTAGGTTTACTCCTTGTTTTCATTTTAGGAGCAAGTTGGTGCCAATTATTTGAGTTAAATTTGCTAGCCAGTCAGCTACGTCACTGAAAGGTGGACAAGGTGTGCAGCTTGGGTTCGTCTGAAGAATAGTCTAATCATGTAAAAACAGCAACATATTTTATTGGTTTTGCTTTATGGTTGTGGGTAATGTAATAACTACGTTTTTATTAAAACATAGTTTAAATGAAAAAATCTCATTACTCAGTTAATTAAAATTTTATATATGTTATTAAACAGATTGAATGTTAAGGACAAAATACAGACAAAAGCACACAGCAGTAATTATAATAAAAAAGGGATTTGCCTCACCCGTCCAATCAGCTTTCCTTTCTTGTTCATGCATATATAGAAGCCTGACTTCTCTCCACGGATGCGGATCCGACTCCCAAATGTGTCCGTCTCCACAATTAGTTGTGCTGGGAATGTCAGATACACAGATTAACAAAGTATTTCTAAAATATCTGGACAAATACTAGATAGATTAGATAGATAGACAGACAAACAGACAGATACTTTATTAATCTTGAAGGAAATTAAGGAAACTTGACACATTTTAATAATATTGTAATTGTTAAGCATGGGCCAGACTAAGACACTTGCTATATAACAAATACAACCCCAAATCAGAAAAAGTTGTGACAGTATGGTTCCTTACATTTACTTTGACTTTTATTTGATTGCAGAAAGTTTGAACCCAAGATATTTTATGTTTTAACTGCTCAACTTCATTTCATTTATTAATACACATCCATGCATTTCCAAAAAAAGCTGGGATGGGGGCAATTTAGGGCTAGTAATGAGGTGAAAAAACTAAATAATGATGTGATTCCAAACAGGTGATGTCAACAGGTGATTGTAATCATGGTTTGGGGCAAAAGCAGCATCCAGGAAAGTCTTTGATAAGCAAAGTTGATCAGAGGATCTCCAGTTTGTCAACAAATACATGAGAAAATGATTGAAATGTTTAAAAACAATGTACCTCAAAGAAAGATTGGAATGGATTTGTATATTTCTCCCTCTACAGTGCATAATATCATTAAACCATTCAGTGAATCAGGAGGAATTTTAGTGCATAAAGGCCAAGGGTGTAAGCTTAAGCTGAACACATGTGATCTTTGATACCTCAGACAGCACTGCATCAAGAACCGCCACTTAACAATAGCTGATATAACCACATGGGTGAGGGATTACTTCGGCAAACCTTTGTCAAGCACTACAATGCAGAGTTACATGCACAAATGGTGCAAAAAAAAAGCCTTATGTTAACCATGTCCAGAAGCGGCGTCGACGTCTCTGGGCTTGGAGGCATCTAGGATGGACCATCACACAGTGGAAACGTGTATTGTGGTCAGATGAATCAGCATTCCAGGTCTTTTTTGGAAAAAAATTGACGCCGTGTGCTCCAGACCAAAGACGAAAAGGACCATCCAGACTGTTATCAGCAACAAGTCCAAAAGCCAGGGTCTGTCATGGTATGGGGTTGTGTCAGTGCCCTTGGTAAAGGTCATTCACACTTATGTGATGGCAGCATTAATGCAGAAAAGTACATTGAGATCTTAGAGCAACATATGCTGCCTTCAAGACGTCGTCTTTACCAGGGATGTCCATGCATTTTTCAACAAGACAATGCAAAACCACATGCTGCACACATTACAAAGGTATGGCTGTGGAAGAAGAGGGTACGGGTACTGGACTGGCCTGCCTGCCGTCCTGATCTGTCCCCAATAGAGAATGTGTGGAGAATTTTGAAACGTAAAATGCGACAACGACGACCCCTTACTGTTGCACATCTTAAGACGTGTTTGCAGGAAGAATGGGACAAAATAAAAGCTGAAACACTAAATCACTTGGTATCCTCTGTGCCAAAACGTGTTTTAAGTGTGGTGAGAAGGAATAGCAACATTAGCAGTGGTAAATGCTTTACTGTCCCAACTTTTTTTAGAATGTGTTGCAGGCCTGAAATGCAGGAATGGATGTTTATTAATACATGAAATGAAGTTGAGCAGATAAAACATGAAATATCTCAGGTTCATCCTGTCTGCAATCAAATAAACGTCAAAGTAAATGTAAGAAACTCTGTGTTTTTATTACATTATTTATTTATCTTATCTATCCTAACCGGGGGTGCTGATAATTCTAAATCTGTCTGTATAATGTGGCAAGGTTTAAAACAAAAGCTTTTTCTAAAACAATATACAGTCCATCCAAGTATAATATGTCTTATATTGTTTCTCCTGAAGAAACACAGAGAGCTGAAATAATGACATAATTTCTTTAAAAGCTGACACATACCAGTGCATAGATGTTGTACAGGGTTGTAAAGTCATAATATTACTAATACAAGACTACGAAAGGCGGCAAAGTGGTCTGATGGTGCTCATTGGAAAGATGGCAAGACCCACCAGAAAACCCTGGTGACAGGAACTCGTTTCCACAGAGCTTAGTCTTAACTGTCTGTTTTGGTTGGAGACAAAGCTGATCCTAAAACAGGTGCTTTGGAGAAGCTATAAAACTCTTGTTCGAATAAAAACTTCCCAGACTTTTTTATCATTAAAATAACGGAAGAAACCATTTCAATAAGCCATTTCAGAGAAAGTACTCTGGTTATTTTGGTCTGAGAGAATTCTTCGTGATTAGTATTACAGCATACGTACATGCTGAGAAGCTAATGCTAATATACGTAATTCTCGATTAATTGTCCATTTGCTTATGTATGTTACAGTCCACACTTCAAAGGTACAAAGCTTTGTCTCAAGGCTAGAAAATTGGACGTCATCTCTTCATCTTACACATTTTCTCTGAGCGAAGGAGGCTGAGAATAATGTTAGCTAAGAAGGTAAAGAGGTAAGATGAGTAACTGATGTATTTTCCAGACTGAGCGGGATTTTCCCAAGATTCCCCACATTCAGAACAATGTAGGCTAGATGACATTCAACTATGCAGGCGAGTCTAGAGCCCATTTCTAATATGGGTGAAGTAAAGGTACATCTGAGTAGTTCTATCATTTTATTTAAGTCATTTTTATAATTATCCATTATATCCAGCCTCTAGCCTTATATATGGTGGCTACGTAACTAACAGGCTACTGATTGTATTGGCTAAGCTGCCAAAAGTATGTGGACATCTGATGACTGCAACTATAATAGACTTTTCTTTTAAATCCAAAATAAATCCAAACCAAATTTGTTTATGTGTGTTTTTGGACCATGTTTGTACACAGATGTACATCGATCAGCCATAACATTAAAACCACCTCCTTGTTTCTACACTCACTGTCCATTTTATCAGCTCCACTTACCATATAGAAGCACTTTGTAGTTCTACAATTACAGAATGTAGTCCATCTGTTTCTCTGCATACTTTGTTAGCCCCCTTTCATGCTGTTCTTCAACGGTCAGGACTCTCCCAGGACCACTACAGAGTAGGTATAATTTGGGTGGTGGATCATTCTCAGCACTGCAGTGACACTGACATGATGGTGGTGTGTTAGTGTGTGGTGTGCTGGTATGAGTGAATAAGACACAGCAGCGCTGATGGAGTTTTTAAACACCTCACTGTCACTGCTGGACTGAGAATAGCCCACCAACCAAAAATATCCAGCCAACAGCACCCCATGGGCAGTGTCCTGTGACCACTGATGAAGGTCTAGAAGATGACCATCTAAAACAGCAGCAATAGATGAGCGATCGTCTCTGACTTTACATCTACAAGGTGGACCAACTAGGTAGGCGTGTATAAGAGAGTGGACAGTGAGTGGACACGGTATTTAAAAGCTCCAGCAGCGCTGACCATTGAAGAACAGGTTGAAAGCAGGCTAAAAAATTATGTAGAGAAATAGATGGACTACAGTCAGTACTTGTAGAACTACAAAGTGCTTCCATATGGTAAGTGGAGCTGATACAATGGACAGTGAGTGTAGAAACAAGGAGGTGGTTTTAATTTTATGGCTGATTGGTGTATATTTTTTATAATGCATGTGTCTGAAAGACCTTAATCATTAGCAGAAGTGTCTATATACTTTTACCAAATACAAAGTAGTTAGACACCGGACCATGAGCTTGTTGGACATCCAATTTAAAAAAAACAAATGGTATTAAAATAGAGTGACCTCTATGTGATGCCCAAAAAATATATGTACTATACTGGGGTGCCCCAGTACTTTTGTTGAAATAGTGTATCAACAGTAATATGGTAAATTTTTATCCCTAATCTAGTTGTATTCAATCACCCTGATCGCATTACGCTTCCCCTCTACCGATACTACCCTGACACACGCCCCCTCCGACATGTGTGCAGTACCGACTGCATCTTTCCCTGCAATGGACTGCAATTGCCCTGCAATGGACTGGTTGCATTAAAAAAAATAAATGTAAATTTGACATTTACCATGGACGTCTCCGTCATCTCCGTTAGCCACCACTCTTTTATTGCTCAGCACCTGAACGTGTCTCCCGCTGGTCCGGCTGTACAGCTGGTAGGTGCGTGTTAACCTGCGACTCGTGCGGTCTGACAGTCGGCTGTGCTCCGTCACATGATGCCTGAAGTTTGGCACTGACACTGAGTGTACTGCTGACTGCCAGAGAAAAAAATTTGGATATTAAATGCACTGAAATGGGAAGAAGAATCAGAAATCAAAATGGTGTGTATACTTTACAAAGCATAATTGCTTTAATAAATTGTGTATTACAACTACTAGCACATCTGTATTTAGTACAATCTACATTGTACACAACAGCACATTTATTGTCTTTTTCTGTAATGATTAATGGGATTGAAGAATCCAGAGACTCTTCCAGGCTCCTGGATAATTCCTGGTGGACTCAACTGCACCATACAGATTCTCTGCTGCTTTTATTATTTTGCTGGAGGAGACAGTTTTTAATCTTCTTGCAATTTATGGAGTCCATAATGTCATATTTTCTAACAAGGCTATAAGGACCATTAAAGGAAAACATAACCCTTGTGTTCTATTGACACTGACTTTACTGACTTGTACTTTGGGGTCCCAGAGATCCCAGTGTTGTGTGGGCAAAATAATATTAGTATTAGTATTAAGTTTAAAATTACTCACTCACTCACTTACTTAACCGCTTATCCAAATGGGGGAGGGGGGGGTATGGGGTGGAGCCTATCCCAGCTTTTCAATGGGCGCAAGGCAACAAGGGTAACACCCTGGACGGGGTGCCAGTCCATCGCAGGGCAGACACACACACACCCATTCACCTATATGGCAATTCAGTGTCTCCAATTAACCTGACTGCATGTTGTACTCTCAACACCAAAAAGAACTAAAAACATATAAGAATTTATTGCCTTGAATCCTGTATTCTAGTCAGGGTATATGAGACACCACACAGAAGTGTAGTATAAAAATACTGTTTATTTGTCAAATTAAAAAAGGTCATTAAGTATCAAGCTGATTGAAAAAGGTAATGAATATTTTGTGAGCTGTTGAAGAGACTCTGGGGTCTCAGGGACCCCAAACAGAACATATGAGTTGGGCCTGTACTGTAATGAATGAAGGCGTAGGACCCAAAGATGCGGAGCAAAAAATGATATTTATTAACAATAAATATATATATACAGATGAACAAAGGAAAGGAGTTAAACAAAAACAATTCGGGAAATCCCGAACGACGCCTTTCTCGTCACTGGCAACTGAAAAGGAAACACAAAAACAGAAAATAGAAAAGCAGCCAACGCGAGGCGCGAACCCGGGTCGCTCACTCGCGGCAATTATAATCACCCCGCTACGCTACGGCGTTGCTGAGGTTACACACTCGCCTTCTGAATATGAGGCTGAAATGAGAGAACGGATCTCAGTAAATAATCCGTAGAAAGGGGCAAAACTTGTAAAGATAATTGTGAGGGGAATAATGGATCGGTTGTGTCACCAGTTTAAAAGACTGGGAAGAAACCGATGACTGAGTTTGGAAAAAGGGTTCAGGCGAGTGGATTCGAACCGGGGATTCACGCATGGAGGAGCGGCGACTTACCGCTCAACCAAACAGCAGTGAATAACCCTGACAAAAGTTCACGCCTTTAAAGGACTGCGGAAGGTGGCAATTAGCCTGATGCTAACCCGCTGCTAGCTTTGCAAGCGGGGACCATATGTGGCAACGCCAAAACAACCACAGCTCGAGGGCTGTAAGGAATCGCACCAGCTCTCCCTATTAAATGAAACAAAGACCCTAAGTTACCTCAGTCTTACGACTTACACACCCAACCGCGCTACCAGGCGCCTGGGGATACCAAACTAGCCCTGCAAAAGGAATGGCTGCAGCAGTGCAGCCAGTCGAAAACAAAGAACAAAGGTGCGACGCCTGCAGACTGGCGACGCCCCCTTAAGTAGGAAGCTGACAGCTGCAGGTCGTTGCCCTAATCAGCTGGCCTCCTATTTGAGGCCACGCTGCTCTTTGTTCTGTAACGCCTGCAACGCTGTGAATTGGTGGTACGTTCGCCAGACGTTGCAGGCACCCTAACATGTACATTCTGTTTTAAACCAAATCAATCTTGTTTCATTTTAAGTATTTCTTTGTTGATTAATGACTACAGAAAATTTTCTAAGTGTAATTATACCCCGGTAAAACCCCAAGTCTCTAAACAATATAATATACCTAAAAAAACAAGTCCTAATTCATTTAAGCTTTTGCATTTGCATGGCTAATAACTTTAATGTCTGCAGTTTACCTACCCAGGTAGAAATACACTTGTCAGGGCTTTTATTAAAAATAGTATGAGGTTATAATGGTCTACATTGTTTTCAAAACTTCACTTATTCTTACTTATTTTTAAAGCAGGAGTCCTTTAGGTCCTTCCCATTTTCATGCAAACTCCACACAGAAAGGACCTTCTTGCTGTGAGGCGACAGTGTGACCCACTGAGCCACACTGCTTACCCTCTAATTAATTTAAGCTTTTGCATAGCTAATAACTTTAATGTCTGGAGTTTACCTACCAAGGTAATCATACGGTAGTTAGGGATTTTATTTAAAAAAAGTTTAGTATGAGGTTATAATGGTCTATATTGTTTTTAAGACTTCACTTATTCTTACTTATTCTTAAAGCATGAGTCATTTAGGTCCTTCCCATTCTCATAGTCACTATGATATAGTGTATGGCATACATGCCAGGCAATACATTACACAATAGATATTTAAGCTCTTTGTGACTGAAGCTCCTGCCAACCATCTTTCGATGTTGCATGATTTTTTTTCTCTCACCATGTCTCTCACAAACCATTATTTGTTTGTTTATTAAGATTTTAACATCATGTTTTACACTTTGGTTACATTCATGACAGGAATGGTAGTTACTCATTCCACAAGATTCATCTGTTCACAAGTTTTAACATCAAACACAGTCATGGACAATTTTGTATCTATTTGTAACCTTTTTTTTTTATAACAATTTTGTATTAAACTAGTAATCAAAAGGTTGCTGGTTCAAGCCCCCCCTCTGCCAGGTTGCAAACTGTTGGGCCCTTGAGCAAGGCCCTTAACCCTTAATTGCTTAGACTGTATACTGTCACGGTACTGTAAGTCGCTTTAGATAAAAGCGTCCGCTAAATGCCGAAAATGTAAATGTATTTCCAATTCACCTCACTTGCATGTTTTTGGACTGTGTGAGGAAACCGGAGCTCCCGGAGGAAACCCACATAGACACGGGGAGAACATGCAAACTCCACACAGAAAGGACCAGGACCGCCCCACCTGGGAATCAAGCCCAGGACCTTCCTCTCTCACCACTGTATTTAGTTAGCTAGACCATATATACAGCATGTCAGTGTATGTGTCTGCATTTAGACGGACTGAATGCAGGGTCGTTGTGCTACAGAAGCAAATACCAAATCAGTATTAGGTCACAGCAAATGAGCACAAGCCGTTACTGATTCAGTCAAACACCAATTTGCCTTGTTTGATGAATTGACATAATAAAAAAAAAAAAGCCTATTACAAAACTATTACACAATGATGGCTTTTTGTCACATTTGAAACGAGTTCAGGAGCAAGTCAAGATTGAGTCAAGACCAAGTCTATTTAGTTTAAATAAAGGAAAAGCTAAATCAATAATAATTGTTTAAAAAGATGGGCAGCACGGTGGCTTCACAGCAAGAAGGTCCTGTGTTCAATCCCCAGGTGTGGCAATCCGGGTCCTTTCTGTGCTGAGTTTGCATGTTCTCCCCGTGTCTGTGTGGGTTTTCTCCGGGAGCTCCGGTTTCCTCCCACAGTCCAAAAACATGCAGTCAGGTTAATTGAAGACACTGAATTGCCCCGGGGAATAGCCCCGTCCAGGGTGTTACTGTGTGCCATGTACCCATTGAAAAGCTGGGATAGGCTCCAGCACACCCCCCGCGATCCTAATTGGATAAGCGGTTAAGAAAGTGAGAGTAATAAAAATTATTCACGATATATTTAGGTATAAAAAGCCAAATTATTAGTGGTTGAGTCACTCTCATTGAGAGAAGGAAAATTAGGCTGTTAATAAATGTTTGGATTTTTTCACCTCTCAATTATAAAAACGAAGAGTTAACAAAACCAAGTTATGCACTTACAAAAAATTCTATGCTGCATTTACAGACTAAAACAATAACATTGTGTAGCATTTGAATTTTTTTCCATCCTCAATTTATACAAATAGCCAGTATCATTAACTGTTGTGAATTGAACAAACCAATGCTAAAACACAGCTGATCAGCCATAACATTAAAACCTGTAGTCCATCTATTTCTCTACATACCTTTTTAGCCTGCTTTCACCCTGTTCTTCAATGGTCAGGACCCCCACAGGACCACCACAGAGCAGGTATTATTTAGGTGGTGGATCATTCTCATCACTGCAGTGACACAGCAGCGCTGCTGGAGTTTTTAAATACCGTGTCCACTCACTGTCCACTCGATTAGTCAGAGACGATCGCTCATCTATTGCTGCTGTTTGAGTTGGTCATCTTCTAGACCTTCATCTGTGGTCACAGGACGCTGCCCATGGGGCGCTGTTGGTTGGATGTTTTTGGTTGGTGGACTATTCTCAGTCCAGCAGTGACACTGAGGTGTTTAAAAACTCCATCAGCGCTGCTGTGTCTTATCCACTCTTACCATCACAACACACTAACACTAACCCAACCCAAATAATACCTACTCTGTAGTGGTCCTGGAAGAGTCCTGACCGTTGAAGAACAGCATAAAAGGGGTCTAACAAAGCATGCAGAGAAATGGATGGACTACAGTCAGTAATTGTAGAACTACAAAGTGCTTCTATATGGTAAGTGAAGCTGATAAAATGGACAGTGAGTGTAGAAACAAGGAGGTGGTTTTAATGTTATGGCTGATTTTTAAAAATCTTTTAGTTGGCAAAACATGAGCTTGTCTTGAACAAAATTGAACCAATATTAGGAAAATGAGGAGGAAACCAGTGTCTGAAACCAAGACAAGATCAAACAAAACCACTTACAAGTCTAAGACAGCGACAAACAATATGTCAAATACTGTGACAACAAAAAAAAAACCATTCAATTCTAACTGCAGTTAAATTCTTTTAGTAATAATTTAAAACATATGACTATTAATTAATAGTAAATAAATAGTACATTGCCTTAAAAGGCATTTATTTACAAGCTTTTTTCTAACATATATGTATTCATCACTTTCTTGTATTTGTCTAAATTTGACTAGGAAATGTAACTTCCGAATTAGGAACTCATTTTCATAGTAAAGGCAGAAAAACAAGTAAACTACAGATGCATTGTTGACTTTATTTTAAAGTGGTCTGATACACTTTGACTGTAAGGAGTCTGTACCATGCTAATAGACCTTACATAGAGATGAGGTGTTTATCCTTGTGTGGTTTGTTTGTTTTATTAGGATTTCAACGTCATGTTTTACCCTCTTTGGCTACATCCATGACAGAAACGGTAGTTACTCATTACACAAGGTTCATCAGATCACAAGTTTAATGTCAAACACAGTCATGGACAATTTTGTATCTTCAATTCACCTCACTTGCATGTCTTTGGACTGTGGGAGGAAACCGGAGCTCCCGGAGAAAACCCACACAGACACAGGGAGAACATGCAAACTCCACATAGAAAGGACCCCCACCTGGGGATCAAACCCTGGATGTTCTTGCTGTGAGGTGACAGTGCTACCCACATAGCCACCGTGCCGCCCTCCTTGTGTGGTAATACACAGCTGACAAATAAAACTGACTGAATAAAAAATACTGCTAAATAAAACACCTTATATCTGTTTGTTAATTGAGGGATTTTCTTTTTGATAAAGCACTTAAATATATACCTGATTACTCTTTTATGGCAGTGATTGCATGATCAAACAGAGCAAATCATAGCATATCATTTCCTTTAACTATTCTTGACACACTACATGGTACAGCATGGTATTAGCACGCTCTGGGACAGACGACGTGCCTCAAATGGGCCGTTTTAAACACGACTGATCTTTCACCTCTATCTCTCCATGCACCGTTTCACTAAACCATCTCTTTTCATTTCAGCTATTCGTCCTACCCACATGGTATTGCCATTACCTTTAGGGCAGGGGAGACATGGGCTTTTTCAAGATGTTTGACATTTTGCCAAAGGTGATAATGTAGGCAAAGGTTAGAATGCATTCTGGGAGTCACACAACCTCATCAAATCCATGCACACAAATATAAGCTGTTACATATTCTCTCAAATGCATTTGCACATTTAGTAGTGCAAGCTCTTATACAGGCTACAGTTACATGCAGGGAGGTCAAACATGGCATACGCTTACCTGTGTGTAAAAGAACAGGGTCATGAAATGAAGCAACCTGGAAAATGAGAGAAATTGCAAATCAGCTTAGTATAAAAAATAGAACATGCCATCTTACAGAAGCTGTGTTTAGGGGTACATTCTAAAGAGCTTTATTGAATAATTTATTTTTATTCTAATATTATATGTTTTAAATAAATTTGGCAGAATCTGCAGGGTCAAAATAATACATACATGACATTAAATGACTCTGACAAAATACTAACTATAAATTAGGGGGGATTGCCATTTTAACCAAATTAATTATTTAGGTGGCTGTACATATTTTTTGACCTACATATATATAAAAAATAGATTTTTATATATTTAATACTTTTTATATATATATATATATATATTTTTTTCTTTTTAATATTTATATTTTTTACATTTTAAATACACTTGGCTTATGTGGCTTTTATTTAATTAATTAATTTATTATTTATTTATTTAATTTATTTAATTATTTATTTTATTTATTAAAAAAGTCCAATCCCAATTTTTTTTTACAAATTTCAGTAAATTTATTTTAAAATGTTTAACATTATTGTACAATCCCTCCCCTTGTCAACATATTTTCAGTGCATCAAAATTAAATGAATTGTAGAAATTTTGTCTCCCAAAGTCCAAGCATTTGCCAACAAATGGTCATTAAAGCATATATAAAGTTTTATATGCAGTCAGCAGTGGGGTAGCATTCACAGCAAGAAGGGCCCGGGTTTGATTCCCCGGCCAAGCGGCCAGGGTCCTTTCCGTGTGGAGTCTGTTTGTTCTCCCTGTATCCGCATGGGTTTCCTCCGGGTGTTCCGGGTTCCTCCAACATTCAAAAGTCAATCAATGCAGTCAGGTTAACTGGAGCTACTAGAAATTGTCCTAGTGTATGTGTGTGTGTGTGCCTTTTGATGATGGACTGGCAACCTGTTCAGGATGTTTCATGTGTCTCGCCCAATGAACCTGGCTCACCTTCAACCCTGACCAAGATAAAGCGATGGTAAAACAAACAATGAATGAATAGATATAATAGCATGGACAGTTTAATAGTTAAAAATAATCATATTTTGCAAATAAATGAAAAGAAATCTAATTCTGGGACGTTTTTAATAAAATAAAAATGAAATTTGCAGGGTATTGGGTTATCGGGTTATTTACAAACTGTAAATGTATACAAATTCTGTTTTAATTTATATAGTTTAAACAGATATTTTAAAACCTTTTTATTATAATTCATAAGAAAATACTCAGCATTCCTGATGTGCATTCTGAATGTGAATCTCCCCAGATTGTAGAGAAACCTTGTGTACAACGACCAACACCTAAATGTAGAATAAACCCTAAACATGGACTTGAGTAACTAATTGATTTTTGCTCATAATTTCAGTTCCACAGTAAGGTAGGAATAATCACAGACCAGGAGATACTTACAGATAACCCCATTTAGAAGATTTCAGCTTCATTTTGAAGTCCTTTAATAGAAATAAATCCTTTATGAGTCCATCAGAAATAGTTGCTGGTCCTGATCAGAAGGCTTTTTAGTGCAAATCCAGATGACCTGACACCTTAGGATATGAGTCTACTGAAAGATTCATTCCATGAATGCGTAATTCCTTTGTAAAACTGGATCAAGCAAAATAATGAATGCAAACTGTGCGTATTACAGAGCCTTTGTAATTAGTCTTCACATTTACATTAGATAGAAATTGAACTTCTGCAAAAAAAGAAGAGTATCCGCTATCCGGGCGCGTCTCTGAAGAGCGCACTGTGATTTAGACATGTCTAAGTGTTCTTGATTACGCATAGCAGCCTATAATAAGGACCACAAGCATAAGAAGAGTCAAAAACACTCCAATTAAAAAGATACCGGCTTGAAAAATGTTGCAGAATGAATAGATGCGCCAGAAAGTGCGCTGGAACGCGGACTGCGCTTTTCACGTGTTGATCTCTGAGTAAAGTGCGGCTGCGCTCTCAGGAGTTGCGCTCCCGGACCAACCTCCCATCAGCGCTTAAATTCCGACACACACACACACACACACACACACACACACACACATTTATCTACAGGAGGAGGTTAGATACTCCTGGTTAAGGTTAAACCTCTGCGCAGATCAGCCAAGTACCTCCAAACAATTTCTTTAGGATGCCAACTCCATCTACATGTCCAAGTTTTAGATGGGATGTCTAATAAATAATGTCATGGATGTCATGATCAGGTTCACATATATTTTCAGCCATATAGTTTTGTCCATGAAGCAGTAATGCATGACCCAAAGCACAGCATTAGAAGAATCTGGTGGCCTTCATGTCTCTAGACATCAGTAAGTTTTCTTAACAGATCGATGATCATCAGAGATCCTGACATTTGCATGATAAATGCAGTGCATCCTGGTCCAGCAACTTGATTCATCTTGTTTATTTTAAACAGATGTTATTTTGCAGCAGATATTTTCATTTAAAACAGGACTGACTGATTTTATAGTATGATGAGAGATGCCTGGATTGTTGGATCTGTATCATTTTTAATCTAATGTATTTTTAATTCGCTGCATTGATGTTCATGTTCACACATGTAGCACTGCCTCTGGAGTGTCAATTTAGCTAGAATTGCTTAAACTACAGAATCTGGCAGTCCTGTATATAGTTTAGCAAATGCAAAAAACACTACTTGCCCAAACACAGATTGAAAACTGTAAAGTATGGTGGAGAAGTAAATAATAGTTTTAATGGTTCGTAGTGGCCTGTTATTTGCAGTAAAGTGAAAGTTTAATGCCACAGCATACATTGTTATTCTTTTTTTTGCCCCACTTTTTTCCCCAATTTTCTCCCCTAATCTAGTCGTGTCCAATTACCCTGATTGCATCGTCCATACTGATTCGACCCTTTACCGCTGACTGAGGATGCCTCTCAACTGACATATGCCCCCTCCGGCATGTACAGTTAGAACAGACTGCATTTTTCACCTGCACGAGTCGAGTTCATACACCGACGGGCACTGTGTACGGAGGGCCACACCCCCATCAGCATTATTCCTCAGCCCTGTGCAGACGCCATCAGTCAGCCAATCAGGGGCCACAGTTGCACCAGTTATGAGAACCTATGATCCGACTTTTTACCCCTAACCTTATGAACAACAGCCAATCGTTGTTCATGCAGCCGCCCAGCCCAGTCGGAAGGCAGACCTGAGATTCGATACGATGTATTCGAAACCCCAACTCTGGCGTACTTTACCGCTGCGCCACCTGAGCGGCCATACATTGTTATTCTTGAACATTAAACTCAAGAAGATCTGTCCTGATTTAGTGTGGAACCTAAATAGTCTGCACTAAATAGCCACATGAGTAAATGCTATTACAGTGGTACCTTGTAACTCAACGTCCCCTGAACTCAAAATCTTTAAAACTCAACGCCATTTGTTGAGAAATATGTACCCTTAAACTCAACATTTTCCTTGAACTCAACATGTTCAGTTTTTTTATTTTTATTAAATGTATTTATTTAATTTCAAATTAACAATGAACAGTCGCTTTATTCAGTGCTTGGCTGGAGCGGTGCAGTAAAACGTCATCAAAGTGTGAATATGAGACGAATCTCTGAAAGAGTCCACATGTATCTGTGTTTAGCTGGATTTTCCTCACTGTTTCACTTTTAAACTTACAGCTCAGGGTTCTGAGGAATTGTGAGAATCAGCTTTTTATTTCAGTGTTTTTATATTATATTTGCATTATTTTCAGTGTATAAGTGTCAAAAACCACATTATTTTACACAAGCCTAAAATATAGTCCATGGTACCATGGAACGCATTAACAAGTTTCCCATACATCCTAATGGAAAAAAATACCTTGAAACTCAATGCCTTTAAAACTCAATGCCAGTCCCAGAACCAATTGATGTTGAGTTTCAAGGTACCACTGTATAGCAGCAAAGTGGATACCAATGGTTTTGGAATAAGCTATACAGTACATATACTGTAGATGTAATGTTTGGGTGTCCACATATTTTGGCAGTAAATAGGTCTGGGAAAACCTAGACAAGTTTCACAACAGGTACAACAAAAGGCTGCCCAAAACTTTGGTTCCCACGTCCTGCTCCAGGCATAAAACATAATAAACTTTTCACACCTTTCTGTTCTTATAGGAACTGCAGAGCAGCTGTTCACGTGGATAGAAAATGTAATTATCGGTGTTCATTCACATCGCCACTATAAATCATTCACCATAGTCTTTAAGACTGTGAGTGTGAATGAACCTGCATGATTAGTTCCAGAGGGAGAATGATTTTTAACACCTGGAACTGTTCAGTGCAGTAGTTAGCTAAATCTCACCTCGGACAACATCGAAGGTGTGGCTGTTAAGATTTTTACGCTGGTATTGGGCTGAAGTAGTAGTGCATTACTTACACATCATCAGATAACATTTCAGAGCAGCTGTGGTAATAATTATGACTTCACAAGTACAGTTAAGTCAAAGCTTTAAATAAGGGTCAAGTATTGGACACCTCATACTTATTAAATTCAGGTGTTTTAGCCACACCCAACAGTTGTATAAAATAACTTATATAATATAATTCTTCCAACATTTCAGCAGCTGTCTGGAAACGAGCCTTTACTTTAGTAAACAGCTTTGGGATGAACTGGAATGTCATATGCAAAACAGACCTTCTTGTCAAACAGCATTGCCTGATTTGACAAAATGCTCATTTGAATGAATGGGCACAAATCTCCCCAGACACTCCAAAATCTTGTGGAAATGTTTTTCAGAGTGGAGGCTGTTATAGCTGTATGTGTGTATTCGTGTGTGTTGAGGAAGGGGAGTGTCAGGACTCCTAGTAATGGGATGTCCAACAAGCTTATTGTTATTTGTCCACGTAGTTTTGGTCATTAATTTTTAGTCTATATAGGGCAAGGCCAGAAACCAGTGCTGATTTTTGCATACTTAGAAGGTATTGCACAAGAAACTGTTATGCTAGTGTGATAAATATAGCTATATGAGCTTGTGGTACTTCAGAAAACTGTTATCACTTAACACAGTCCACTGATGCAACCTAAAACTTTATTATGCAAAGAGAATACATACATTCTCTGGGCCCATGCTCATCTTATATGGACCATAAATGGACTGGAATCAGTCCAGGTTTCGGCTGGCAGATGTCATGTTCTCTGTGCCAAAGACAACAAAGAACATTCAAACTTTTATCAGCAAAAGGTGCAAAAGCCAACATCTGTCATAGTATTTGGGTAATTCAGTGTCAACAGCATGGGTTACTTGCATATGTATGAAGGTACCATTGATACAGACGAGTTTATTGGGATTTTAGAGGCAATGGTTATTTTAACAAGACAATACCAGGCCTCATTCTGCACACACTACACCTAAGTGGCTTTATAGACTCAGAGTGCATGAGCCTGACTGGCCTGCCTGCAGTCCAGATCTGTCTCCTATTGAAAATATATGGTGCTGAGAAGCTGAAGTCTTATATTATGCAAGAGTGGAACAAAAAAAATCCACTAGCAAAACAGCAACAATCAGTATTATCAGTTTCCAAACAATGAAACATGTGGTAAACCTGCCACTGTCCCAACTTTATTTGAGTTCTTTATTTGAGTTTTTGTACTTAGGTTCAAGAACATAAACAAATTACAGATACTTTTTATTACAATTTACAAACTGTCCTATTATTTCCAGAAATAGGGTTTGCAGCTAATAATAGTTAAGTGTCTTAATTTAGTCCTAATGCATGCGAGCTTATGCTAACAGCATTAACATATCAGTGGTTCAACTGAGGTTTCTCCGTGGCTACCGCACTCATTTCCCTTCACATGCCTCACCGCCCTCAAAAGATCATAATATCTTCAGATTCAAGAGCTTAGTTCTCCGTTTCTCATACCCCCACCTTTTCTTCCCGTCGTCTGTGGTTGAGTGGCAGCAATAATTCAATAGCGGTTAACCAAAAATCATGTTTTGTCAGGTCGTGGGTTGTGTTTTTAATATGCTTTTCTTTCCCTAATGAACTCGTGTAGTAGTGGATCTGGCTGCGTCTGGGCAGCTGTGCTGTCTGAGGTCTGCTTATTAAGATTTGATACCAGGCCAAGTGTTGCCCTTGTTCTCCGTCCCCGAGTTCCTCTCGAGATCTGCGCAGACTGTGCTGGTATTCCCATTTTCTTCCCTTTTACTACAGGGCCAGCGATCAATGCGGTGTGAGTACAACATCGCTGCAGACACTGGAGACGTAAATGTTGGCACCGCAGGCTTTATTATTCTTAGAAAGTAATAAGACATACAGAAGTGACAGAACGTCTGAAACAGCTAATAGGAGATTGAATTTCACATGCCGCAAGCTAATCTCATCTATTCATCTCCATAAAACTGCTTTATTCTGATCAGGTTCGTACTGGATTGGGCAGCACTAGTGAACACACATTAAGAAATACACCCTAAACAGGGTGCCAGTGTACTACAAACACTGAAGTGCTTTCAGTGGGAGGCTCTGCCAACTCCTCTGTATCTCAACGTCCCCTAAACTCGAAATCTTTGAAACTCGACTCCCTTCTTCAAGTAATTTGTACATTTAAACTCGACTTGTGTGAGGCCGCCGCTTTGTTCAGCACTTGGCTTGAGCGGTGCTGTAAAGCGTCATCAAAGTGCGAATATGAGACGAATCTGCATTTGTGTGGAATAACTGTCAAATCCACTCTAAGAGCTTCACATGTATCTGTGTTTATCTGGATTTTCCTCCTGTTTTACTTTTAAACTTGTGTTACAGCTCGGGGTGCTGAGAAATGGTGAGAATCAGCTTTTCTGAGAGAGTCTAAAACGCTTATTGGTTGGACTACTGCAACTCGCTTCTGGCAGGTGCTCCTATGTCCACTATTAAACCCTTATAACTCATCCAAAATGCAGCTGGTCGCCTGCTTTTTAACCAACCTAAACACTGCCACATTACCCCACTGCCGTGTTCTATAGCTTCCCACATTCAGTTTAAAACACTGATGCCTGCAAAGCCAAAAATGGACCAGCCCCAAGCTACCTTTGAGGTATATTAAAACCCTGTGCTGTACCACTAGTCTCGCTCAGCTTGATCCTCCACCCAGAACTCAAGGAAGACAAGCATCAAGGCTCTTTTCTGTACTAGCAACCAAGTAATGGACTGAACTTCCCTTGTCTGAGTCTCTTGCTGTCTTCAAAAGACGATTAAAAACCCACTTCACGAAGCACTTAGGCTGACATGTACTTTGGTTCTAACAGAGTTTTAGCAGATTTGTATTCTTGAACTATTGTCTACTCAAACTAGAGTAAGGTAATGTTCACTATGGAAGCACTTTTGTAAGTCGCTCTGGATAAGAGCGTCTGCTAAATCCCGAAGATGTAAATGAACAAATTAGTGCCTGTACACATGCGTGTGCAGATACCCGGACTTCATCATAAATTTCTACAAATGGTATAAAAAGGCTTAAGCATTCATACATTTAATGTACATTTAGCATCTCCCCTTCCGTATACAAATCAGCAGTTTGCGACAGTAAAGTTAAAAGGCTTCGAACCAGAGGCCTCTGCTAGCAGTAGCTCATTCCGTCCCCCCCCCCCCCAAATCTTTTCCTTGACTCTGGCGCACAGTCCTTCTGAACACGCTCTGATTTACTGTCTTGTAAACACATAGGAAGTAGCATTGAAAACGCTTTAACAAAGTCAATAAAAGCAGATATCATTCCTGGTTTTGTTGTGTGTGTTCCATATTATGCACACACACACACACACACATACACACACACTCACTTTCTTACTCTTTTTTATTCCCCATTCTTGTAGCTTTTGGTTTGAGGCAGGTTAGATTGATTACTTTAGCAGATCTACCTGCAAGTTTGCTTTAAGTCTTTTCTTTTTCAACTGGGTTCAGAAAAGTGGCCCCCGGTGTCCAAACAGCTGTGTAGAACCTAGGATGGAGCAAAGTACAAAAAGAGGGCCGAAAAGAGAGTGGAAATTCAATGGACCTCAGGGGATTGAACTCTTTCTGCCTGTTTCACTGGGTTTCTCTCTTGGTTTCTTTTGTCGTCTTTAAGTCCCAGTCACGCTGGCTTCTTGTCTGTTAAAATTTAACCCCAAAAGTACAGTTATTTCACTTAAATATGCAACAGTTTGAAGTGCCTGGGCTTTATTGCAAATAAACTGTTGATAGAACTTAACAGACACGAAGCTTAAATTTCTAATGGCTTCTATAACCTTACTAGTTTAGTCATTTGTACTAGCTGCTTTACTTTGGTCAGCATTGTGTTGGATTCTTAAACACTAGACGCAAGTATAGACTAGCTCCTTAAACATAGCACCAGTATATTGTAGGGAGAACACTCACCCATTCACTTACTCACACCAAGGGGCAATGT
The DNA here is from genome assembly GCF_030014385.1 of Trichomycterus rosablanca. NCBI lineage: Eukaryota > Metazoa > Chordata > Actinopteri > Siluriformes > Trichomycteridae > Trichomycterus > Trichomycterus rosablanca. The sequence continues at coordinate 11,737,550 of NC_086002.1, read as the reverse complement.
AGACTAGTCAATCCATTCTCCAGGATGTTGAAAACGATGCTCAATTTCTTACATACGTTGACTGGAAGTAAGAATGACTACCCAATTTTGTATGTCCAATTTACCTAACTTAAATGTTTTTGGAATGTGGAAGGAAACCCGAGCTCCTAGAGGAAACCCACACAGACACGAGGACAACATGCAAACTCCATTCAGAAAGGACCCGCTCCATCTGGGAATCGAACCCAGGAACTTCTTGCTGTGAGGTGACAGTGAGTACCCACCGAGCCACCACGCCGAAATGTTGATTGAACTCATTAGACACTGAGCTTACAGCTAGACATTTGTACTAGCTGCTTTACTTTGGTCAGCATTGTGTTGGATTCTTAAACACTAGGCGCAGGTATAGACTAGCTCCTTAACCAGAGCGCCAGTCTACTGTAGGCAGAACACTCAACCATTCACTAACTCACACCAAGGTGCAATATAGACTAGTCAATCCACCTTCTGCATGTGTTCGACCAAAGTACTCAATACAACAATGCTCAATTGCTTACATACATTGACTGGAAGTGAGGATTAAACTCACGTCCCCTAGACCTTGGTGCTGTGTTGCAACCTGTCTAGTGCTGTTCTACCTTACCTCTCTTCTGTGTCTTTATGCATCTTTGTCATGTCATGTTTAACACTTTACAAAGCTTAACGTGACTTATTGTATTATAACAACGGCCGAAGAATTTCATGAATGGAGAGAACTTATGAGCAGTAATAATTCAGAGAGGTTTAGAGTTTCTATGTCGTTCTTTTATTACATGTTAAAACCAATTCTTACAAATCTAGCTAAACACAGATACATGTGGAGCTTTCATTGTGTTATTCCACACAAATGTAGATTCGTCTCATATTCGTACTCAAGCCAAGCGCTGAAGAGGTAAATTGCCAAGACCAACTCAACTCATTTGCTAGGAATCAACCCAGTGAGGTTAGCATACAGGATACAGGATTGTCTTCAATATTATATAAAACCAAACCAAAGTGTCCCAGATTGTTAAAATATTATCATGCTGACCACTATAAAAGAGCTGTCAGAAACCTCCAGTCCCAACTTGATCAGGTTTATATTGTGACCATGGCCTGATCTTTCTTGTCCTCAATACTTTTACAGATTTCACCTTTAACCAAGCCAAAGCCTCCCACCACCACTCGGCTTTTCCTTCTTCTTCACTCATATGAAAATCAGGAGAAAAATAAATGACAAATGAACTGTTTTGTCACAGGTGCGTAATCGATCGAAGGCCCTCGAGTATGATCGTGTTTCTGGTCCTTTTCAAATTCTACCCATAAATTCCACAAAGAGCCAGCATTTCAAAAGGGAAAGCAGTGGAATTGCCATTTGCAGTAGTCGTGGGCGGCCAATGTGCTCCGTACGCAGATGGGCCTTGGTGACGGGTGAGCTAAACTGTTGTCCATCCGTCCCGCAGACGGGGGGAACCGGTGGTAAGGTTAAAATCTTCATAAAGTCTGCAAGGAGGTGGGATGGAATTTGTTCAGGAGCAGGTCACTGCTACCTTGTCATTGCCTGCTATATCATCTGTCCTCCATTGGGAAAAGGAGACCTGAAAGGGCCAAAGATGAAAAGGGCAGCTCTCCACTTTCATACAGTGGGGAAGGGGGGTTGAATACCAACTTTTTATATATCTTTGTTCTTCTGCTTAGATACTGATTGATTGATGTGTAACTTTTAATATTTTTGTTAATGAAGTTTAAGGTTATATAAAATACAGTTAAAAAATAAAAAAGACTGAAAAAAAATTGGTTAGCTAGCTTGAGCAGTTGAGCTTTGTGCTAAATCTACAAACATGAAATTACATACACTGATCAGCCATAACATTAAAACCACCTCATTGTTTCTACACTCAATGTCCATTTTATCAGCTCCACTTACCATTTAGAAGCACCTTGTAGTTTTGCAATTTGTCAGTCACATCTCGTTGTTGCTTTCCACATTTTTTGCATCAGTCAATTAGCTGCCCGAGGGTCCTTGTGAAGTGTATTAATACAGCCATTCAGATGATTAGCGAAATGGAGAATGAAGATGAAACATTCATCTATGTACATCGATGAACCATAACATTAGAACCACTTCCTTGTTTCTACACTCAATGTCCATTTTATCAGCTCCTTACCATATAAAAGCACTTTGTAGTTCTACAATTACTGACTGTAGTCCATCTGTTTCTCTACATACTTTTTAGCATGCTTTCACCCTGTTCTTTAATGGTCAGGACCCCCACAGAGCAGGTATTATTTAGGTGGTGGATCATTCTCAGCACTGCAATGACAATGACATGGTGGTAGTGTGTTAGTGTGTGTTGTGCTGGTATGAGTGGATCAGATACAGCAGTGCTGCTGGAGTTTTTAAATACCATGTCAACTCACTGTCCACTCTATTAGACACTCCTACCTAGTTGGTCCACCTTGTAGATGTAAAGTCAGAGACGATCGCTCATCTATTGCTGCTGTTTGAGTTGGTCATCTTCTAGACCTTCATCATTGGTCACAGGACTCTGCCCACGGGACGCTGTTGGCTGGATGGTTTTGGTTGGTGGACTATTCTCAGTCCAGCAGTGATAGCATTGCTGTGTCTTATCCACTCACACCAGCACAACACACACTAACACACCACCACCATTTCATTGTCACTGCAGTGCTGAGAATGATCCACCACCTAAACAATACCTGCTCTGTGGTGGTTCTGGGAGAGTCCTGACTTTTGAAGAACAGCATGAAAGGGGGATAACAAAGCATGCAGAGAAACAGATAGACTGCAGTTAGTAATTGTAGAACTACAAAGTGCTTCTATATGGTAAGTGGAGCTGATAAATTGGACAGTGAGTGTAGAAACAAGGAGGTGGTTTTAATGTTATGGCTGATCAGTGTATATTGTATAAGCAATTGAGGGTTAAGGGCCTTGTTTGCTTGGTGGGTTCGATTTATTTATTTAACAGTACTTTAACAGTACAAGGATGTACAGATAGAGGTACTAACAAAGCTACAGTAACATGTACAACAAGGTACAATTAAGGTACAGTAAGAGATACAAGGTGGGGTACTTAGAGAGGTACAAAGAGGGCGAGAGTACATGTGTGTAAATGCTAAACAAAGCGAGCCAGCAGAGAGGGATTCAGCTGGCCAGAGTTTCAGAGGAAACCCATTGCTGTGAGGAAAAGACAGAAGTGCTGTGTTGAGGACGGTTATGTTTGCTTAGTCTCCATCAAAGCCAGTTCTAATTATTTTACCATGCACAGGTTGAGTTAGTGCTGAGTGCTGGGACTTCTGCCTTCAGCACTTTAACCCCCGCTGGCCTGAACCCTCACAACTCATCCCTTGTGGTTCCTTTAAAATGTCCTCTTAAAGAGAAAACTTCACTACTATTCACGTGGTAAAAGTCGTATAGCTCATAGCTTTTATAATCTAGAGGGAACATATCAGTAGGTGAGTTTGCAGCAGAAGTATTATAATTAAGATAAACCCCAATCAGCCATAACATTAAAACCACCTCCTTGTTTCTACTCACACTGTTCATTTTATCAGCTTCACTTACTATATAGAAGCGCTTTGTAGTTTTACAATTACTGACTGTAGTCCATCTGTTTCTCTGCATACTTTGTTAGCCCCCTTTCATGCTGTTCTTCAATGGTGGGGTGACGTGTGCAGTGACACTGACATGGTGGTGGTGGTGTGTTAGTGTGTGTTGTGCTGGTATGAGTGGATCAGACACAGCAATGCTGATGGAGTTTGTTAAACACCTCACTGTCACTGCTGGACTGAGAATAGTCCACCAACCAAAAATATAATTCAAACAGCAGCAATAGATGAACGATCGTCTCTGACTTTACATCTACAAGGTGGACCAACTAGTGGACATGGTATTTTAAAACTCCAGCAGCGCTGCTGTGTCTGATCCACTCATACCAGCACAACACACACTAACACACCACCACCATGTCAGTGTCACTGCAGTGCTGAGAATGATCCACCACCTAAATAATACCTGCTCTGTAGTGGTCCTGTGGGGGTCCTGACCATTGAAGAACAAAATGAAAGGGGGCTAACAAAGCATGCAGAGACACAGATGGACTACAGTCAGTAATTGTACAACTACAAAGTGCTTCTATATGGTAAGTGGAGCTGATAAAATGGACTGTGAATGTAGAAACAAGGAGGTGGTTTTAATGTTATGGCTGATTGGTATATATCTATATATATAAATATATATATATATATATATATATATATATATATATATATATATATATATATATATATATATAACGTATATATACTGTATATGTGTGTGTGTGTTTGTACGTATTTGTATTTTATATGAATTTATTAAAAGTAATTAATAAATAAGTAAATAATTAATACATTTTGTGTGGATTATCATGATTTTATTGTAATATGTTTACATCATGTCTAAACAGAAGAATAACACACACTGAGATAAAAATAAAACTAAAAAGAAAGCTAAAAGGGTCAAATAAATATTAAAATAAATTAAATACAAGTTTACAGGCAAGAAAAAAAATGCATTAATACAAAATTACAACAAACTAAAACATTGTTAAAGGAAACTAAAACAAATCTGATAATTAAAATACAGACATTTTAAAATAAAAATAACTAATAGAAACTACAACACAACAAGAAAAATGATTTACCTTAATAAAATAACATTAAACATTTAGCCTACTGATCAGATAACATTCATGCTTCTAGCAATGCTTAGGTGTGTCAGTCCCGCTGCGGCTGTAAAACATGAGGCATTGCATCATGGAAACAGGTTCCTGCTCATGCACAGCCGACCTGGGGAACCAATTAGCCATCCAACATGTGCATGTGTGCGTGTGTGTGGGTGAGAGGTTAAATGGGACCCTGACTTCTGCCGTGACCCCCGTCTGGGAGGGATATCACAACAAGGCACTTATGAGACCACCAAGTCTACACACCCAGCACCCCACCACCCAGAAATTCTCTACCCTTCTCTCTTTTCTGCAGAATTTATGGCTTTACAAGTCAGACATGTGGGGTAAATGAATTTTACAAAAAATTTTTTTATAAACGCATCACAATAGCTATCTCTGAAATCAGGCTTTAGGAAATATTCAGTGTTCCTTACATTTACTTTGACTTTTATTTGACTGCAGATAGGATGAACCTGAGATATTTCATGTTTTATCTGCTCAACTTCAATTCATTTATTAATATACATCCATTCCTGCATTTCAGGCCTGCAACATATTCCAAAAAAAGTTGGCACAGGGACAATTTTGAGCTAGTAATGAGGTGAAAAAACTAAATAATGATGTGAATCCAAACAGGTGATTGTAATCATGGTTTGGTACAAAAGCAGCCTCCAGGAGTCTTTGATGAGCAAAGATGATCAGAGGATCTCCAGTTTGTCAACAAATGCATGAGAAAATGATTGAAATGTTTAAAAACAATGTACCTCAAAGGAGGATCGGAAGGGATTTGCATATTTCTCCCTCTACAGTGCATAATGTCATTAAACGATTCAAGGAATTTCAGTGCATAAAGGCCAAGGGGGCAAGCTTAAGCTGAACGTTTGTGATCTTATATCCCTCAGACGGCACTGCATCAAGAACCGCCACTCAACAATAGCTGATATAACCACATGGGTGAGGGATTACTTTTCAATACAGAGTTACATGCACAAATGCCACTTAAAACTTTACTGTGCAAAAAAGAAGCCTTATGTTAACCATGTCCAGAAGTGGCATCGACTTCTCTGGGCTCAGAGGCATCTAGGATGGGCCATCACACAGTGGAAACATGTATTGTGGTCAGATGAATCAGCATTCCAGGTCTTTTTTGGAAAAAATGGATGCCGTGTGCTCCAGACCAAAGACAAAAAAAGCAAAACCACACGCTGCACACATTACAAAGGCATGGCTGTGGAAGAAGAGGGTATTGGTACTGGAATGGCCTGCCTGCAGTCATGACCTGTCCCCAGTAAGCGATATCTTAAGACGTGCTTCTTGAAAATACTTATTTTACACATGCTCGGCTTAACCTTGTTAATTATTTTGTTAGGTCTATTAAGCCTTGATTGGCTTTATTTACTGGATCACACACACACACACACACACACACACACACACACACAAAACACTGAAACATTTGGATCTCACAGGCTGTAGGTGATTTTAGTGAACACAGATTTCAAGCACCATAAGAAATTCAGTGCAGACATTCCAAACGTTCTGCTGTACAGTAGCGATAATGATATCAGCATGCCAGAGATCTGTGGCATGCTGTGTGGGTGCTAAAAGCACCTGACTGCTGGATGCCATTGCTCTATTACACTTTCAGACTGTGTTTTTCACATGGACGGTATGTGTTTGTGTGTGTGTGTGTGTGTGTGTGTGGGTTTTTTTTTGTGGAGGGGGCTGATGCATTTGATATGGGGCTCAACAGACACTTGACAGGATCAGACTGAGTGGAACTCAGTATTGGATTTGGCTGTTAAAAGCACGCTATCTGGTGAGCTGTCACATGAAATCATAGGGAAATGTGATTGGATAGCAAAATGTGTTTTTTATAATGTAAGAGCAAAAGTTGCTGTTATTATTATTGTTGGTATTATTGTTGTTATTATTATTGTTGTTATTATTATTGTTGTTATTATTATTGTTATTATTGTTGTTATGATGATGATGCTTATTATTATTATTTATTCATTAATTAATTGTTTGTTTTACCACCATCTTTTCCATGAGTGGTAGCGGTGGGTCACCTCACTACTTCTTCACAGGGCAAAATTCTACTTCTTATTATTATTGTTGTTATCAATATTATTATTACTATTGATGTTAGTATTATTGTTGTTGTTATCATTATTGTTGTTGTTGTTATGATGATGATTATTATTAATATTCATTCATTCATTCATTTATTGTCTGTTTCAACACCACTTTATCCTATTAAGCGTAGCGGTGGGTCAACTCACTACTTCATCACAGGGCAAAATTATTATTATTATTATTTTTATTATTATTATTATTAAGTGTCATTTCAGTAGACTGTCACGCTAATGTTATCCAAAAGTCTTGTCTTCTTCTTATAGTAATAATAAGAATATGAATAATAATAATTACTAGTATTATTATTATTATTAAGTGTTATTATTATTATTATTATTATTATTATTAAGTGCTATTATTATTATTATGAATCATTATTAAGTGTTATTATAATCATTATTATTATTATTAAGTGTTATTTTATCACTATTATTATTAAAGTGTTATTATAAATATTATTATTATTATTATTATTATTAAGTGTTATTATAATCATCATAATTATTATTATTATTAAGTGTTATTATTATTATTATTATTATTATTTCAGTGGGCACACTACTGTTATCCAAAAGTCTTCTTCTTATAATAATAATAATAATAATAATAATAATTATTATTATTATTATTATTATTATTATTATTATAGTATTAAAGTAGTATTTAATTATTGGAAATATTTAAAAAAAAATACTTGAATTGAGTTTTCAGAGGTTTTTCACTGACCAGCCCACTAGTCATAGTTTTGAAACATTTAACAATAAGCAGATGAATTGGTAACAGGTGAAGAAATCATGACTGGGTATAAAAGAAGGATCCACCTTGCAAAGACTTTGCAAGCAAAGATTGGTTGTGGCTCACCCCATTGTGCTAAACTTTTTTTTTGTCTTGTATTGAGAGATGTTATTCTGATTAATTCTGTAATTCTGATGATTAACAATTCTCTAATTATGTATTTTATGTGTACTGTACATAATATTGTAAAAAATATGTGGGGATTCCAGAGAAATCTCAGCCTGTGTAGGGTAGGGGGTAATCGTGGCTCTGCCCCATCTTTTCGCTGCTGTGCATTTCTGGCATGAACTGTTACATTTAAGTATAGTGACAACATACAATTAAGTTAAACATATTTTCTTTGTTTTTTTATGCTTCAAGACACAGATTGTTATTTGTATTGCTTTTTTTTTTCAAATGTCCCAACTTTTCTGAAAATGGGGATTATTTTATTCAATTTGCACATCAAAAGATCACTCTTATAATAGGGATGGACTAATTTACTATGTCAAATACTATATGGCTAAAGGTATGTAAACGTCTGTCTTTTTAATTAGGTCAGATGTTCTTTTATATAAACAACTATAGTGTATAATTCTCAATGAATCAAATATTGTGTGTGACTATAAATAAAAAGATAATATATTATTCTCTATAAATACAAATATTATTTTATTATTCATAAATATTTATAATGTATGATTCTCTTCAAAATACATATTTCATAAACTAAAAATATGAATCTTCATAAACTAAATGCATTTTATTCTTTATAAACAAAAATAATTGTTATTCTTTATAAACATACACTATCGTATTCTTCATAAATAAAAATACTAATTATTGTTTGTGATTATGTGTGGGTTTTGTAGACACAAATGTGTGTGATAATTATAATTTATCATTGATAATTATAATGTTTATAGTTATGCATATTCTTGTTTTTTTTTCTTCATGAGTAATTCTAGTTTTATTTGTGAGTTTTCATGAATACTCAGTAAGTGATTCTCCATCAACGAAGTCAACGAGTGCTTCTACATAAATACACTGTGTCTGCCACCTACTGTTATTTTTGAAACATTACAGTACATTTACTACATCCTGTGTGATTTTATTACCTTTTAAATTGGCTAAATATAAATGAATTTGAATAAATTGGCTGTCCTTAAAATACAGAACACACTATAATGACTGTGCTGCTTATGAACGATCAGGATAAATTCAATATGAAGTACTAGCAGCCAAAATAAGACAAATTAACCCAGAAATATAAATAAATCAGTCCATACAATTTTGTACTACAATGAGGACCAAAACCTGAGTTAAAAAAAACCTATTTTATTTAACTTTTTGTTTATGTTTATGGTTTAATAACACTATAACCAATAATAATGCTTGGAGCATTTTGGGGTGTTGCTAAAAGCTACTTATTATAAATAAAAACTTAAAGTAAGTGTTGCACTAGAGTCAGTTATTGACTAAACATGCATAAAAATTCGAATTATTTACTGACTGGGTCTTCATTTGATTAATCAATTTGTCTTAGTATGATGAGTGCTATCGGAGACCCTCCAACTTGGTTGGAATAAAAACCTGTAGTCATATTCAAATTAAGCCAGTGATAGCTCAGTGGTTAAGGTACTGGACTAGTAAACAGAAGGTTGCCGGTTCAAGCCCCGCCACCACCAAGTTGCCACTGTTGGGTCCCTGAGCAAGGCCCTTAACCCTCAATTGCTCATTGTGTAAGTCGCTTTGGATAAAAGCGTCTGCTAAATGCTGAACTAATGAAACACAAGTTATTTCTTTTGACATGTTTGTTAGCCAATGACCGGAAAATTAATTCTGATTGTTACAAGCATCTGGTTTGCTTCCAAAGGAGGACAATTATGTGTCCGTCCAGTCATTGCGCCAGACTATGGACAGGTAGATAAAAAAACATTCTGTCTGCCTTGAAACTGGATGTTTTGACACTGTATGAGAGCCACAACTAAGAGACAGAATCAGACACGGACACACTCACAGTGTGTGTTACAACATATTTATTGAAGAAAACAGACAGATAATACTCAATCAGGCATAACATTATGACCACCTCCTTGTTTCTACACTCACTGTCCATTTTATCAGCTCCACTTAACATATAGGAGCACTTTGTAGTTCTACAATTACTGACTGTAGTCCATCTGTTTCTCTGCATGCTTTTTTAGCCTGCTTTCACCCTGTTCTTCAATGGTCAGGACCCCCACAGGACCACCACGGAGTAGGTATTATTTGGTTGGTGGATCATTCTCAGCACTGCAGTGACACTGACATGGTGGTGGTGTGTTAGTGTGTGTTGTGCTGGCATGAGTGGATAAGACACAGCAATGCTGATGGAGTTTTTAAACACCTCACAGTCACTGCTGGACTGAGAATAGTCCACCAACCAAAAACATCCAGCCGACAGCGCCCCGTGGGCAGCGTCCTGTGACCACTGATGAAGGTCTAGAAGATGACCAACTCAAACAGCAGCAACAGATGAGCGATCGTCTCTGACTTTACATCTATAAGGTGGACCAACTAGGTAGGAGTGTCTAATAGAGTGGACAGTGAGTGGGCACGGAATTTAAAAACTCCAGCAGCGCTGCTGTGTCTGATCCACTCATACCAGCACAACACACACTAACACACCACCACCATGTCAGTGTCACTGCAGTTCTGAGAATGATCCACCACCTAAATAATACCTGCTCTGTGGTGGTCCTGTGGGGGTCCTGACCATTGAAGAACAGAGTAAAAGCAGGCTAACAAAGCATGCAGAGAGACAGATGGACTACAGTCCGTAATTGTAGAACTATAAAGTGCTTCTATATGGTAAGTGGAGCTGATAAAATGGACAGTGAGTGTAGAAACAAGGAGGTAGTTTTAATGTCATGGCTGATCAACAAGACCTAACCTTATGCTAAGCTATGCTAATGCTAATCGCTAAAGCACAGATACAATGATAGGGACTAATCGGAGGGAAGAAGCAGACATAAAAAGAGTGTGTAACCAAAACAAACACATTGAGTCTGACATCATGACATACAGGTATTTACTCCTCACCAAACTTGACATTTGTGAGGTAGTGTATTCCTAGCAAATTATAGCCCTCAGCCACTGTTTGAGTTTGCTAGCAATGAAAATGTGGACTTTATAGCACCAAATATGTATCACATTACACGATTTTTTTTTAAACATATACACACACCTACGTACACACACAACCCTGATTTTTAGTCTGACTTCAGTCTAACTTCTCATCAGTACTCCATGTAAATTTCTCATTCTCCTCTTTTCCACCCTTCTCTATTGCTCCATATTCAGTCACCTTCCTGAGGCTCAGCTGCTCCGTGACAGGTAGCTGCTCAGTCTCAACCCTGCAGTGGTTTATGGAGGAGAACATCTGGCTAATCTCCACAAATGTTTTGTTCTTTGTCTCAGGGATGATGAAGTAGACATAAGCTGCCACGCCAATGCAAACCCCGAAGAAAATCAAGTAGCAGAAAGCACCAGCTGACATCTGAGAAAGAAGGTGTTAATTTTAGGCTATTATTATTAAGGACTTATTTAGTACTTATGGAGTTTATGGATTAGGGGCATTCGGGTATCTGAGTTCATGGATTGGGGGATTAGGGTGTCTCAGTACTTAGGAATTAGGGGCATTTTGGTGTCTCAGTACTTATGGATTAGGGACATTTGGGTGTCTCAGTACTTATGGATTAGGGACATTTGGGTGTCTCAGTACTTATGGATTAGGGACATTTGGGTGTCTCAGTACTTATGGATTAGGGACATTTGGGTGTCTCAGAATTTATGGATTAGGGCCATTTGGGTGTATTAGAATTTATGGATAAGGGACATTTGGGTGTCTCAGTACTTATGGTTCAGAGGCATTTATGTGACTTAATATTTATGGATCAGGGGAAATTGTGTGTCAGTACTTATGGTCAGGGCCATTCAGGTATCTCAGAGTTTACGGATTAGGGGCATTAGGGTGTCTCAGTACTTATGGTTTGGGGACATTTGGGTGTCTCAGTATTTATGGATTAGGGGCATTAGGGTGTCTCAGTACTTATGGTTTAGGGGCATTAGGGTGTCTCAGTACTTATGGATTAGGGACATTTGGGTGTCTCTGAATTTATGAATTAGGGACATTTGGGTGTCTCCAAATATTACCCAGGCCTCCATGCATTCTGTCTCTTATTAAACACATAGGCCTAAAATCACACTAAACTATTATTAAAAGTGAAACATGCAAAAATCAATCAGAAAACTAGAAAGAAATGGATGTATACTTCACCTGTAGGAACGGAAAGACAAAACCGACAGTGAAGTTGGATAACCAGTTGAGAGATCCTCCCACGATGTACGCCGCAGGTCGGTGAGACTGTTTAAACAGCTCACCTGTCATAAGAAAAGGGACTCCGGCTGTGCACATGAGAACCAAAATCTCTTTAATTTAAAACAAAGCAACCCTTATTTTAACACCAAATGCAGACATTTCTTATTTTTTGGGTTTTATATGGTAAGTACATACGTTTGTGCCACTCTACACATGTCGGCTTCATCAGTAATGTACTAGGTTGCACCATTTTACTTATAAAAAATTGGGTATACACAATATGATGTACACGTCCAATTCAACTCGGCTTTCAAAGACTGTGGTTGATCAATTATTTATTGTGGAATGTTTTAAAATGGTTTACTTCTTATTTTACAATGTCCTCATTTTAATTGTACATTGCAGTCATCAAACTTTACTTATTTTAAAAACATAGAAACAAGCTGGTCAGCCAAATCATCAATCATCAATAAAATTCATATCTTTGTATTTTAATCACTGAAATAGTAGTTCAAAAGACCTAATAAATCATAGATTCAAGAAATGTGTTTTGTAATTTAGAACTGGATAATTTGTATAATATAATAATGTGTATGCTTCAGTGACACAAGAATACATCATCAGAGTTGTTCAGTACTTTTTTAATAGAGCTTTAAATTAAAAATTCTAATTTAAATTTTAAATTGTTCTCACCAGGCCCAATGCAGAATCCCGCAATAATGCCAACCACACAGGTCACACTGACATAGTGCATGAAGGCTATGTGAACCTTGAATTAGAAAGAACAATAAGCATCTAGCAATCAGTGTCTTACTTTCAAGGCCTGTAATTGCTATATAAGGTCATGTTTAAATGAGGTGAGGATTTAGATAGGTGATGCTGATACCTGCAACACATGGGAAAGTGTAATTCCCGCACAGCAAATGCCCATAAAGCTGAATCCACCAACCATCAGAGCCCTGCGACCCACTCGTTCAATGGTGAAACACTGTGAAGTAAATAAAGAAGACCAGAGAAAATCAAGAACTATCATGCTGCAGGAAACAATTAATGGGGGAAGTGATAAGAGAAGTGGTTGTGAAGGAAAATGAGAAGAAGGACTGGAAGCAAAGGAAACTAAATTAAATATAATAAAGGGAGTGAAGGGAAATCCAATGAAACTGAAGTATAAAGAGAAAAGGAAAACATAGGGCAGGGATTGAGAGGTGATGAGAACAAATAAAAGAGAAAGTAAGGCAATAAAATGAAAAGGAGGAAAATAAGAAAGAATTGATGGTGGGGCTGGGATTAGGAAGCGAGTGAAGGACCACATGGAATAAAAAAGGTATTAGCAAAGTAAGGGAAAAAGAAAGAACGGAATTGCAGAAATACACAGTCACGCATAGCTCATGAAGAAAGTTATGTTTGGTGAGCTGGCTTGGTGGGTATATAAAGTGTACGATAAGCTGTGTTCAGCCATAACATTAAAACCACCTCCTTTCTACACTCACTGTCCATTTAATCAGCTCCACTTACCATATAGGAGCACTTTTTGTTAGCCCCCTTTCATGCTGTTCTTCAATGGTCAGGAACCCCACAGGACCACCACAGAGCAGATATTATTTAGGTGGTGGATCATTCTCAGCACTGCAGTGACACTGACATGGTGGTGGTGTGTTAGTGTGTGTTGTGCTGGTATGAGTGGATCAGACACAGCAGCGCTGCTGAAGTTTTTAAATACAGTGTCCACTCACTGTCCACTCTATTAGACACTCCTACCTAGTTGGTCCACCTTGTACATGTAAAGTCAGAGACGATCGCTCATCTATTGATGCTGTTTAAATTGGTCATCTTCCAGACCTTCATCGGTGGTCACAGGATGCTGCTCACGGGGTGCTGTTGGCTTGATATTTTTAATTTGTGGACTATTCTCAGTCCAGCAGTGACAGTGAGGTGTTTAATAACTCCATCAGCGCTGCTGTGTCTGATCCACACATACCAGCACAACACACACTAACACACCACCACCATGTCAGTGTCACTGCAGTGCTGAGAATGATCCACCACCCAAATAATACCTGCTCTGTGGGGGTCCTGACCATTGAAAAACAGGGAGAAAGCAGGTTAACAAAGCATGTAGAGAAACGGATGGACTACATTCAGTAATTGTAGAACTACAAAGTGCTTCTATATGGTAAGTGGAGCTGATAAAATGGACATTGAGTGTAGAAACGAGGAGGTGGTTTTAATGTTATGGTTGATCGGTGTATATCCTTTGTTGCTGTCAAAATTGTGTTCCCTGGGTTGGATGGGACCTTCCAGCAAGACAATGCAACACGTCACACAGCTAGAAATGTCCAACGTTCCCCAGACCTAAACCCAATTGAGCATCTGTGGGACCACCTCGATCGTTGTGTTCACTCTATGGATCCTCCACCATGCACCCTCCAACAGCTGTGGGATGCACTGCAGTTAACATGGTTCCAGATACCTGTGACAACCTACCAGGACCTCATTGAGCCACTCCTAGTTCCTCTAGCTGCTGTACACTCCGTGCTGCACACAAAGGTTACTCTAGATATTAACTGGTGGTCATAATAATGTGACTCGACTGTGTAGTGAAGGGTAGAGAATAGAATGAGGCCAACAAACCCAATGGGAATGAAAGAAAGGAAGTGATGAAATTGGTAATAGCACACGACAAGTAGCAAAAGAAAAGAAAACACACTAGCACACCAGAACTGACATCTTGAAGTTTGAATCTTAGTTCTGTAACCGCCAGACACCTATACCGACAATGACTGGCTTGTCTCCTGGCTGATCGATGGTGTATTCATAATGAAACGGGGGGTAATAGAGATCAGTGTGTGACTCTCCATGCGCGATACAGATCGTAATATGAACCCGCCTTGGACTGATAAAAAAAAAAAGCGATCAGCTACTGCACATGTGTCAGAGGAGGCGTGTGTTAATTACGGTCCTCGTTTTATTGTTTTAAAGAAGGAGGTCCCTCCCTGTTTTTTTTAAGCATTTTACGAAGGCAACAAAAGACAAATCACAGGTTAAAGCAAAGAAATGAAAAAAATGAAGACAGTGAATGTTTTCTTACCCCGATGAGTCCGGCAATGACCTCGATGGCACCCGTTCCGACAGTTGTGTACTGAACCTGTGACACAGAGATTCCTGCACTCTCAAAGATGGCGTTTGTGTAGAACCAGATCTGAAAACAGATTCCAATATGTTTTATTTAAATAGCACACTTCTCCAACCCTCAGTTGCTTTACACAGACGTTACACACATATAACTTCATAAAATGTGCAAGAGCGTGATGGTCTTGCAGTTTTAGGCTGGGTTTTTAAATAAGAAGATTAGGAAGCTGTACTGGTGGAGCATTTTTGGCAAAACAGGGGTTTTGAACATGGTATCTGCTGGGTTGGCAACTGTCTGGCAGGTAAATTTGTCTAGCTTATGCTAGACTACACATATTTTGCCCTTATTTTCGCTCACCGACAGGTCGCCACTAGATTTGCCGGCTCGGAGGCAATTCGGCGTTCACTCTCGATCGCTGTGTGAACTGTTCAACAACTAGATCCGGCGGCTCGTTGAGCGCTTGCAGACTCAAGAAAAATGTCTAGCATGTTAAATATCTGGACCCCTCGTCATTTCTCGACAAAACGTAGTGTGGGAGACCAGACTGACTCATCTGCGATTCCTCCCAGTGATAGATCGTGTAGTGTGTGACCCACTATTACCGATTAGTTGTGTAGTGTGAAATCCACAAAAAACTTAAAAAACTCCTGATTGCAAGAGATCCAGTTGTGTAGTGTGAACTGGACAGCGATCTGACAGCCCCAAAAGTTGTGTGGTGTGGTGTGAACTTGGCATTAAGGGCTGGAGGATGACTGAAATAAATGTGCATGGAAAATGTGAGCTGTATTATCTGATTGTACACCTACAAATGGTTCCAACAAAGTAGCTGTAGCTAATGAAGTAGAAAGTGCAGACCATTGCTTAAAAATAGTAATTAGAGGAACTGTGACATAAAGGAACTCTGCTGTTCTCAGAGGCTTCTGCTTAATGCAGTAAGCCAGAATTCCCAGTATAAAAGTATCACAAATCCAGCACCTTTGATGGAGCACATTGTTGGGGTGGTTTTTGTTTATAGTTTCAAGTTGACGCCTCCTCATGATTATTGGACAATGAGCTAATGATCCACAGCTGAACCTCAGCAGGTGAAATGCTCAAGGTATTTAAGGACTGCTGTGGAGAATTCATTGAGGGCTGTTTTGATGGTTGTGCAGTAGATAGGTTTGATGGTTGGCTTGTATTCTAGTTCTTTTATTTAGCTTAGAAATGTTGTTTAGAGAATCATGTCTTGTTTTGTGTAACAGTCTAGTTCATGTTGAGCCTTAGCACTATGTTAGCTTAGCCTAGGGTTAAGGTAGTTTAGGAACACGTTTCATGTGTTAGCATTAGCGATTAGCATTTATGATAGGAGTTAGCATGGTAGTATAGTTCATGTGCCTTGTCCATTGTAATCATAAATAAACTTTATGTAACATCTGTGTGTGTGTCCGCCCTCGTCTCCCACCATGAGCCCTTTGTCATGTGGTATGAAAGGCAAAATGGGGGGGAAGTATGAAATGGGTGGTCCTACTCCCCAACTGCAGGTATTTAATAAGTCTATTTATTCACAAGTGCAGGTTATATCTTTTCAGTAATATTAATGTACAGTTAGGAATTGGAATTATTAGGCTAGAGGTTATGGGGGCTCCTACTTTGTGCTGGCCAGCCAGCCAGCAAATACTCACCGCATCTATGCCGGAGAGCTGCATGCCCATATTAATGACCATGACGGATATGACCTGCCAGCGCACGGCCCGGTCTTTAAGCAGCTCATAAACAGAGATGGTCCTCATTGAAGACAGCGAGCGCTGCTCCTCCTGCATCTCCTCCACCTCTGCCTGGATGTTAAGCTTTGCTCTGTACCACTTCAGAGCTGCCAACACAAGAAGACAAGAGGACGTCTGACACAAACATGGTGATGCTAATGATAAAGTGGGACTTTTTTTTATTTAGCAGGGCAGATAAAGCTGTAAACCAACCTGACCTGCTCAGCCTTTTAAAATGATAGCTGGTACATCCAAAATTAATAGTCAACCTGCAGCAACTATATTGTCAAAAGTATGTGACACTGCTCCTATTATTGTTATTAGTAGTATTACATTCAGGGCAGTACGGTGGCTCGGTGGGTAGCACTGTGGCCTCACAGCAAGAAGGTCCTGGGTTTGATCTCCAGGTGGGGAGGTCCAGGTCCTTTCTGTCTGGAGTTTGCATGTTCTACCCGTGTCTGTGTGGGTTTCCTCCGGGAGCTCCGGTTTCCTCCCACAGTCCAAGTAAGGATACGCAAGTAAGGTGAAATGAAGATACAAAATTGTCCATGACTGTTTGATATTAAAAGACTTGAAATGATGCATCTTGTGTAACCAGTAACTACCTGTCCTGTCATAAATGTAACCAAAGAGTGTAAAGCACGATGTTAAAATCCTAATAAGTAAATATGAATGTTATGATTACATTCAAGTGTTTCAGCCACACATATTGATAAAGGTGTAAAAAATCAATTCTAGAAATTACAATCTTCCAACTTTGTGTTAATCTTTGGGGAAGGCTCCCCGGTATGAATGTACCCCTGTTCATGAAGACTGGCTTGAAGAGTTTGGTGTAAAGAAACTTAAGTGCCATAAACCCAAAACCCTAATTTTTTGGATTAAATGAAACCTTATTTTTGACCAAAGTCAATGCCTGGCCTTAAAAATGCTCTTTTGACTAAATGGGCACATATTCCCAAAGACACAATTTAAAATCTTGGTGAAAGCCTTACAGCAAGAAGGTTCTGGGTTTGATCCCCAGGCAGGGCGTTCCGGGTCCTTTCTGTGCGGAGTTTGCATATTCTCCCAGTGTCTTCGTGGGTTTCCTCCGGCAGCTCCGGTTTCCTCCCACAGTCCAAAAACATGCAGTCAGGTTAACTGGAGACACTGAATTGCCCTATAGGTGAATGGATGTGTGTGTGTGTGTGTGTGTGTGTGTGTGTGTGTGTGTCTGCCCTGCGATGGACTAGCCCCGTCCAGGGTGTTACTGTGTGCCTTGCGCCCATTGAAGAGCTGGGATAGGCTCCAGCTATCAAATAAAAGTCAGTAAGAAAGTAATTGTAAGAAACTGTGTGTTTTTTTTATTATTTGCTTTTTCCATGCTGTCTCAACTTTTTCTGATTTGGGATTGTAATTATTACAAGTGACATGCATTATGTATCTATGTAGTAGTGCTCAAACATGCCTCATTCATTTGCCTCACTGTACCCCCATGCAAAAGCTTTGGCATTGTACTAATTGAACCTGCTAAATATTTATTTCACTATTTATTTTACTCTGATAATTTATTAGTACCTTTACTTGTTCCTTACAAGGCCTCATCAGACTGGTGGATTTTATTGTGGATAAATGAATAATTTACCTGTAATGGATGCATGAATATTATGCCTTTCAATCAGCAAATATCGAGGACTCTCTGGAAACCATGGCAAGAGCATTAGCTGGATAAATGTTGGAATCACAATTAAAGAAAGAAATAGTGGCCAGTGCTCTTCCTGTAAAATAAAAACAATACAACTATATAAGCCTGTGTTGTGCTAACATGTCATTTAGAAAAACACACTACAGCCAAAAATATAAGCAGCCTCAGGTCACTGGTTCAAGCCCCACCACCACCAAGCTACCACTGTTGAGACAGTCAGTAAGGACCTTAAGGTCCCTTCTGGCATTTTATTGTCAACACTTGTGAGTCAGTTTGGATAAAATGCTTCCAACTTTGTGACCAGAGGCACATTCATTCTGTAGCCTTCTGCAAACTCTTGACACAAGGTAAGGTTCATGAAGACTGGTTTGATGAATTTGGTGTCAAGGAAGTTAAGTGACCTTTACAAATATTAAGCCCTCACATTTTAGTTTAATTGGAACCTTAATTGTGAGCCAGGTCTTCTTATCCAACATCAGTGCCTGGCCTCAAAAATACTCCTTTAACTAAATGGGCACGTATTGACACAGACACAATCAAAAACTTTGAGGGGAGGTGCCCAGGTGGCAGAGAAGGATATTCCGCTAGCACACCAGCGCCGAGATTCTGAACACCCTGATTTGAATCTCAGCTCTGCTATCAGTCAGCTGGGCGCCATCTAGCGAGCACAATTGGTAGTGCCTGAAATTGGCCACTGTGTCTGCTGGGTAGGGAAATGACCGGACCAAGGGGGTGGGGTCTCAAACGCTGTGCAAGGACCCTGATTAGCAGACCAAGGCGCCTGTACGGAAAGTGCTTAAGAGCGGGGCAGCTTTAATTTAATTTGTAAAATACCTCGCAAGCCATTTAAAAAGTCTGGACATTCCTGGTCTAAAGTATTAAATTAGTATTCTAATAATCTGGCAGTCTGCCACAGAAACTTATCTTGTTTGTTTTAGAGATTGTGGCTACCTTCAAATATTGGATTTAATTGTATTTTAGAAAGGCAGTGAGCCAGGCTGTGTCCAACATACAGTATATAGTGTCCATATATATATATATATATATATATATATATATATAGTACCATAGTTGGTTATCAAAATCTAGTTTAAACCCTTCCCAGATGAATGAAGGATGTTATAGCAGTGACCCAACTCTCTATTAATGTTCAAGTCATGAAATGAGATTAAACAATCACATATGAATATAATGTTCATGTGTCCAAAAATATTGTTTTGATGACCTTTAATAAATGGTTGAATATTTGAGAAGTGTAGAAGTGGAAAAGCACCACATCCAATGGATAAAATGTCAACATAATGGAAGATCACTTTACCTTTCCAAGGACCTCATGGAGTCCCAGAATCTGAGCGATGAAAACTCCAACACAGATGAAGATGCTGGGTACAAAGCCTAGAAAACCACGGAGGCTCTTTGGAGCAATTTCTCCAAGAAACATGGGCACTACACTAAGAGAAATTCCTACACAAGCACAGAGTACGTAAAATTATAGACCTTATAAATGAGAAGTTGCTTTCTGTATTTCTGTATTTTCCATGTGCATCAGTGTTTTAAAAGAAAAACATACCATGAATAACAAAGACCAGACAGTCAACTAGAAATTCTCTTTTCAGTTTTACCTGAATGTATCCCTGTGATAAAGCGACCAATGATTATTAACTCTGGAATGCCACTTAGCCTGCTAAAGCCCATAAGTCCACCAGCTATGAACACGAGAATAGAACTCTTCACCAGAGTCCCTTTCCTGCACAGAAATAGAAGAAGCAACTGAATTAAACATCCTGTTTACTCCCACTACGATTAAAATCACTGCAGTGATCAATTCTTGCTTTGTTTAGGCACACTCACCTTCATTACCTCAGTCCAGCAAGATTTCTGTCTATGCTTAACAGAAGCCTGAATTAACATTGTAACATCAGTAATCAATATCTTTAGAGTATCTGTGCCAAGGTTGGTTCATCTGAGTGTTCAGAAAACTAACTCTTCACTGTTTCTAGACATTTCTACAGAGCTAAAAAGTAGTGTAGACCAGCGGCCCCCAACCTTTTCTGAACCACGGACCGGTTTCATATAAGATACAATTTCACTGACCGACAGGGATGGGAGGATTTAACAATACCAGTCACAAATTATTTAAAATGAGCTTTTTTGCTTCAACGAGACGCTGTTTCCACATAGGGGTGATACGAGACAACTGGTGGGGACCACTGGTGTAGACCATTTTAAGATATTGGTAACTAGAAATTCATAGCAATGTTTTATTTATTTTTTTCTCAATAGTTTGTCATAAAATTCAATATAAATTTGTCTTCATTTATATATTTGTTGAAAACCAAACTGATGCATGTACACTATTTGTTCTCGCTACTTAGAGTACAACAAAATGAGCCAAAAAAAAATGTGAAACAGTACCTGCCAAATTTGGTGACCAGCATTCCCACGGTGATGGAGCCTACCAGTCCACCAATGGCGAAGATGGACACTGTAATAGAGTAGAGTACAGTGATGGTATCCTTGCTCAGTCCACTCCCATTGCGCCTCAGTGCCGTTTGGTTAAAGAACTCTTTAATGTACTGGGAAAAAGAAAGTTGAGATAAAAACAAGAACAAAAATAGCTACATTTTTGTAACAACATTTTTGCAAATCCAAGGTTCAATGATGACCTGGTGGCATAATAGTAAGTGATTAAAAGATTGTGTCGTTAAAAATGCTATCATAGCCTTTCAAGAAAGCATAACTGGCATTGCCTGTGATTGTAACGAGGGACAGTATCTCTATAACCCCCTGAAAGCATGTTCTCATAATCAGAAGCTGTCTAGACCTTTCTTGTATTTACAAACCATATAAGATCTTCATATAAGAGAGCTTGTATTGGCACTGGGTGGTGGATTGAGTAGCTGGCATGGGTGGTAACTCATCTTTTATCTATTTATTTTTTAATTTATCCTTTACTGTTTTTCTTTGTTTGTCTGTCTGTGCTTGTCTATCTGTTCTATCACCTCTCCGCTTGGAGCTGAAGATTTTGATTTAATTTCCATTTGTTTTAGGTTCTGTTATTTTGGCCACCATGTTTGGGGTTCTTTAGCCACAATATTGTTTCACCTTGGTAAAGTATCATGCAGTAGTGTTCCTATGTTAGAACCTCACAGGTGCAAGGCTCTATCAGGTGCAGCCCTAGCGAGGTACGGCCCATCCTGTTTTACTTTTAGTTTAATTTTACTACCATAATTAAAAAACTATTGAGATTCGTCAAATAGACTAATTTACTTAACGACAAGGATTGTCTAAAACGGTTTGCACTCAGGGTTCCAGTTAATCCCTCTGATTAATTGTATGCCATTGGAATGAATAGAAAAAGACAAACTAACTAGTTTATTTAACCTAACCAAGTGGATTTTCTGTTAGAACAAGCATAACTGATTTAATTTTTTTTTGTGTGTTACGACTACTAACCCCTGCCCTTGTCACAAACTTCCTTTGCAAAACTTATGTCTCTCTGTCTATTAATGGCTAACACAACGCAACCAAAGGCATGCATTTCTTATTCTGGCATCGTGAACACTAACTGCATTCATGGCCATAATAAGGACATAAATTTCATTGGGCTCAGTCTTTGTACAGCTTCCCCTTTAGTCCAATAACTGATGGAATTCCTACAGCAGTAAGATACTCATTCATGGTAGAGAATTCAAACTAGTGTCATTTTTTACATATGCAACAGACAAACAGAGCAGACCAGTTACAGCCGTAGTATCCCCAACCATTTCAAATTTCCATGTATTACTTTTATGCTTATTATTATATATGTAATATTACTAACCTGTGCTGGAGAGTTGACAACGGCTAGGTTGTAGCCGTAAAGCATAGAGCTTCCGAAGGATGAGAGGAAAGCGGCAGCTAGCAGGGACCAGGTTAAATGCTGTCCAAACAAAAAATATGGTCAATATTAGTTATACAGTAATGTTTGATGACCATAAACAGGCTTCTGGTACATTTCTGCCTAGATTGTTAAACACTATCTGAATGAATTGGTAACGTTTAAGTGTCTTAAATATTTGTCTGGGTTATTTTCTGACTTTCATGTTGGGTCACCTTTGCACCTATGGCACTTCTGGGAAGGTTTACTTCTGTTTTAAATTTTCTGCACTTACAGCAGTGGTCCTCAACCACCGAGCCATGTGCAGGTACAAGTCCGCGGGTCACTGTGAAGCAGGCTTTTCTGAAGTGATGGCAACCAAAACAAAGTTACAGAGTAGACTGGACATAAGGAACACACTTCGGGTGTTATTGTGTTCTATCACCCCTAGGTGGGAGTGTCACATTGCAGCACAAAAAGCTCAGGGTTACCACTGGTTTTCCATCATTGGTGAGTAGTATTGTTATGCACTTTGTGTTTTCTATTATGCTTGTCGTATAATTCTATTTTAAATCCTCCAGCCTTCGCCGGTCTGTGAAATTATATCTTATATGAAAGCGGTACATGGTCGGGGAACACTGATTAAGAGCTCTCACAGTGGAGTCTTAAGGTCTTAAGGAAATTGCTTTGTAAGCTTTTCTAGATGAATAAACTTTTGATTCTTTGCAGTCTTTACTAGATGATTAGATTCAATGGAACTGTCAGTAATCAGTCCTCAGTGTGTCTAGTATAATTTAACCCAGTTATCAAATCAAATACATGGTTGATGGGTAGATTAAGTAACTAAAGAGGCAGTTAAATTTTCACACAGTGTTTTATAAGAATAAAGAAAGAAGAGCAGGTCATGACTAATCATGAGTACACAACAGTGCAGCAATTGTGCAGTGCCAGTTCCTGTGAAATAACCTGGAGGGCTTGATGTACTATTTAACAGTGATTGTAGTATTCTATCAGCTGAGATTAAACCCATGATTTTCTGCGTTAGTGCCAAGTCTTCTGCCTGCTGAACTACCAACATCCTGGTAAAAAAGGTTTTATAATCTGGTACTGGAGATGCTGGCGCCGTGTAGCATAGCATATCCAGCTTCTTGCATTTAATATAAGTGTGTCTGACATTTACTGACACCACAATATCACATTTTAATGCAGCCATGTTGTGTTAATAACTGCAGTGGCAAGAAGTGACATAGTAATGATAGACAAACACATTTTATGAATCACAGAGTATGAATCTCAGTTCTGCTTTATCCCAGAGCTGAGATTGCAGGGGTATGACTCTATGTGCATGATATCTGGCCTCATGTGTGAATCTACCAAAGGGAATAAGAAGGAGTCAAGGGACTGCATACGTATCGAAGGGACTGTGGGGTAGGTAAATATACCCTCCTCGGATGGCTAAGCTAATTTGGGAGAAAAAGGAAGTAAATGCATAAATAAAATGGAATAAAAAACACAGTGTGGACAAAAGTATTGGGACACACCTCTTTATCATTGTATTCAGGTGTTTCATTCAGTTCCATTGCTACAGGTGTATAAAATCAAGCACCTAGCTGTGTAGTCTGTGTGTGTAACAGATCATGTAAAGTTACAGAGAGGGGTCACCAAGTGCAGAGATCCAAACCTCCTCTGTCATTAACATCAGCACAAAAACTGTGCATCGGGAGCATCATGGCATTGGTCTCCATGGCCAAGCAGCTGCATGCAAACCTTACATCACCAGGCATAATGCAAATGCCGGATGAAGTGGTGTAAAGCACTCCACCACTGGACTCTGGAGCAGCGGAAACGTTCGATGGAAAGACAAATCATGCTTTCCTATCTGGCAGCCTAGCAAACAAGTCTGGGTTAGGCGAATGCCAGGAAAACGTTAACTGCCTGACTGCATTGTGCCAACTGTGTGCCAACAAGTCTGGTGGAGGAGGGATGATGCTATTGGGTTGTTTCTCAGGGGTTGGCCTAGGCCCCTTAGTTCCAGTGATGGGAAATGTTAATGCTTCAGCAGACCAAGACATTTTGGACAGTTTTATACTTGTAAATCTGTTTGAGATCAGTTTGAGATAGTCCCCTTTCTGTTCCAGCATGAATGTCCCCCAGTAAACGAAGCAAAAGAGGTGTGGTACCATGAAGGATCCCATCAAACACCTTTAAAATACCTTTTAATTCTCTTATAGATAAATGGACAAAAATTCCCACAGATAAACTCCAAAATCTTGCAGAAAGCTTTCCCAGAAGAGTGGAAGCTGATATAGCTGGAAATGGAGGGTTAATTCCATATTAATGCCTATGCATTTAGTTAGGTATGTCATGAAAGCTACTGTAGGTGTAATGTGTAGGTGTCCCAATACTTTTGTCCATATAATACAAGTACCACAGAGCGTATGTAACACAGTGATGGATTATGCTCTGACAATAATCCATCCAGCCATGCACGATGACATAAAAGCTACTGTATGTGTAATATGTAGGTGTCCCAATACTTTTGTCCATATAATACAAGTACCACAGAGCATATGTAACACAGTGAGGGATTAGGCTCTGACAATAATCCATCCAGCCATGCACGATGCCATAAAAGCTACTGTATGTGTAAAAGGAAGGTGTCCCAATACTTTTGTTCATATAATACAAGTACCAAAAAGAATATGCAACACAGTGATAGATTAAGCTCTGACAATAATCCATCCAGCCATGCACGTGATTGAATTAGCTAAAGCAAAGAATGTAACTGAGTCTGTCCAGAACATGCAGTTAGTGTTTTGGAACTGAACCAGCCTTTGATTTCTTCCAGAATATTTCTCAATGCCTGTTCACATCATCAGTTGTATAAAACTTTGGCAATTACTCAGAGTTATGAAACAGTAGCAGGCGAGTAGATTTTGGTAGCAGGTGTGTTAACATGTGTGCTCCATGACTGCAGTAGTTGCCATAATGATTAATGATAATAAATATTAAAGTCAAAATAATAAAAAAGAAATAGATAAAATGAGTAAAAATAGATATACTATGAATACAGGTGATTGACCGGGATGGGTGACCATCATCCTCATGCACAAATGACACTTAAAACTTTACTGTGCAAAAAAAAGCCTTATGTTAACCATGTCCAGAAGCGGCGTCGAATTCTCTGGGCTCGAAGGCATCTAGGATGGACCATCACACAGTGGAAACGTGTATTGTGGTCAGATGAATCAGCATTCCAGGTTTTTTTTTTTGGAAAAAATGGACGCCGTGTGCTCTGGACCAAAGACGAAAAGGACCATCCATACTGTTATCAGCAACAAGTCCAAAAGCCAGGGTCTGTCATGATATGGTGCTGTATCAGTGCCTTTGGTAAAGGTCATTTACACTTCTGTGATGGCAGCATTAATGCAGAAAAGTACATTAAGATCTTAGAGCAACATGTGCTGCCTTCAAGACGTCATCTTTTCCAGGGACGTTCAGGCATTTTTCAACAAGAAAATGCAAAACCACATGCTGCACACATTACAAAGACATGGCTGCGGAAGAAGAGGGTACGGGTGCTGGACTGACCTTTCTGCAGTCCTGACCTGTCCCCAATAGAGAATGTGTGGAGAATTTTGAATGGAAAAATGCGAAAACGACGAACCCGTACTGTTGCACATCTTAAGACGTGTTTGCAGGAAGAATGGGACAAAATAAAAGCTGAAACACTAAATCACTTGGTCTCCTCGGTGCCAAAGCGTCTTTTAAGTGTGGTGAAAAGGAATGACAACGTTACAAAGTGGTAAATACTTTACTGTCCCAACTTTTTTTTTAATGTGCTGCAGACCTGAAATGCAGGATTGGATGTTTATTAATAAATGAAATGAAGTTGAGCAGATAAAACATGAAATATCTCAGGTTCATTCTGTCTGCAATGAGCTAAAAGTCTTTTAGGAGGGACAAGCCACAAATCACTGACAGGTTGTTGTGTAGCTTACTAATGTACATACACACACAGATCCAAAACTGCCATGACCTCCCTGTCTCTTACTTTAAACATGTATTTAAAAGCAATGAAAGGTATCTTGACTTACCCCTTTAATTTTTCCACTGGGCTCTATTAAAACCTCTTCCGCCATCAAGGTGCAAATACATACAGGTCCCCACAAAGATAAGTGACTTGTTTATGTGATAAAAGTTCTGTATAATCAAAGCATTCTGATTCAGGCTCTGAAGGATTAAAGGGGCTGGTGATCAGTCTACCAGTCTGTGTATGCAGCACCTCCTCTACCTCCTCCTCCACCACCTTCTCCTCCCGTGACCAACTCATGCGGCTTTTCCTCGGGACTCGACAGTGAGACTCACATGTTAACTACCCTCTACGCTAACATACCGTAGCAAGTGTAAATTCCCATGAACCAAATCACATGAAAGAAAATAATATTATGAAGTGAGGGGTACTTACAGTACATGTTAGTCAAAGATCTTACAAATGTAGCTGTTGAATACATCCATCCAAAACCATACAACTCTCCATAACACTATATCAAACTTACTTAAATAGTAATTGCTGTAATGTTGCTATTATACACTGTCAGTTTACACCGATCAGGCATAACATTATGACCACCTTCCTAATATTGTATTGGTCCCCCTTTTGCTGCCAAAACAGTCCTGACCCGTCGAGGCATGGAGTCTGACACCTTTCTATCAGAACCAGGATTAACTTCTTCAGCAATCTGAGCTACAGTAGCTCGTCTGTTGGATCGACCACACGGGCCAGCCTTCACTCCCTACGTGCATCAATGAGCCTTGGCCCATTGATGCAAGGCCCTGTCGCCGGTTTACCACTGTTCCTTTCTTGGACCACTTTTGATAGATACTGACCACTGCAGACCTGGAACACCCCACAAGAGCTGCAGTTTTGGAGATGCTCTGACCCAGTCGTCTAGCCATCACAATTTGGCCCTTGTCAAACTCGCTCAAATCCTTACGCTTGGCCATTTTTCCTGCTTCTAACATCAACTTTGAGGATAAAATGTTCACTTGCTGCCTAATATATCCCACCCACTAACAGGTGCCGTGATGAAGAGATAATCAGTGTTATTCCATTCACCTGTCAGTGGTCATAATGTTATGCCTAGTCGGTGTATTTTAGTGTACATTATATAGTCACTAAAAGTATGTTGACACCCCTTCTAACTATTGAGCTCAGGTTTTAAAGTCACACCCATTGATAAAAGGTGTATAAAATCAATTTTATGACATAAAATAGCAAGTCAAAGTCGAGTCAAATCTATTTGTATAGCAGTTTTCACAATGGGCATTGTATCAAAGCAACTTCACAGAATCCAGGACCGACAGACCAAAGAACCCTGTTGAGCAAGCCAAAGAAAAGTACAGGGAGAAACCTTGAGAGGGACCAGACTCAGAAAGTCTCCTTGGGTGGTTATATAAGCTTCCAAATTTGTGTCACCGAGCCCTGTACCCAAAGCAAGGTCCACAAAGACATTGTTTGATGAGTTTGGTGTAAAGGATGCCAGTGGTCTGACCTCTACCATAATGCAACATCTTTGAAATATCAGCGCTTAACACAGGAATGCTTTTTGGACTTTATTATGAATGTCTGCAAACACACTCCAGTTTTTTTTTGGAAACCCAATTCCTAAACCTTTAATGTCTCTGGAGTTGCTCCCAATCCCTCTTTGTGGCTGTGACGACATTATTAACCATCTCAACACTTGTCCCATTAGGGGTCACTACAGTGAATGATTCGTTCATATATTTGATTTGGCACAGTTTGTTTATTTATATATGCTGGATACCCTTCCTGACGCTCTATTGTTCGGGATTGGGACTGGCACAAAGGGTGCACTAATATATGTCCTCCCACTAACTAGGTTCACACCTTGTGCTGAACTCCAAGAACTCAGACCACTGCTGTTACCAGTAGCATGGCTCTTACCATGAAGTCATATGAGCCCACACCTGTAAATAAATGTTAATATTAGCTCAAATTAATATTAATTACATATTTATTACAACTTACATTAACTGACATTAATAATTTGACTTGAATGCGACTTTAAAGTTTACACAACACTATTTTCACACATACACAAGAGCCATTACATTGTTCTTTATTGATAAATGATTAGCATTTTGCTTTGGTATGTTCATATTTATACATTTTGAGAACTTGAGAATAAACTTGCATCTGTCAATAAGGTGAGATTAGTTAAGGTCATGTAGAACTGTAATTAACACCTCTGTGACAAGATCAACACCTCCTTATTACCACAGTATTCAATTTAATACATTCTCCTGTGTTAAGGAATGCAACCCTGTGATGAACTTGAGACTCTATGACATGCTTCACAATATTTATTTTAGTTTTTAAAAAAAACAAAAAAACAATGATCATGGCCACTCAGGTGGTGCAGCGGTAAAAACACACGCTGGAACCAGAGCTGGGATCTTGAATACATCGTATCGAATCTCAGCTCTGCCTGCCAGCTAAGGCGGCCACATGAACAACGATTGGCCTGTTGTTCAGAAATGGGCGGGACTAAGCCGGATGGGGTCTCTCTCTCTCATAACTGGTGCAATTACGACCTCTGCTGGCTGATTGATGGTGCCTGCACAGAGATGAGAAAAGAATGCTCTCAGGGTGTGTCTCTCCGTAAACAATGCTGAGCTGCACTGTACTTGTCAAAGTGTAGGTGATACGATGCATACGGCATGCTGCCCACGTGTCGGAGGGGGCGTGGGTTAGCTTCGTTCTCCTCAATCAGAGCAGGAATCTGCATTGGCAGTATATATATATACTTATATTTATATATATTTTTTTATTATTCTTTCTTTCTTTCTTTCTTTCTTTCTTTCTTTCTTTCTTTCTTTCTTTCTTTCTTTCTTTCTTTCTTTCTTTCTTTCTTTCTTTCTTTCTTTCTTTCTTTCTTTCTTTCTTTCTTTCTTTTATAAACTACTCACAACTTCTCCCTTTAAAAATGTAAATTAAAATAGTCATTTTATTCACACTCTTTCATGTTGCTGTTGGGTGACTTTATGCCACGCCTGGCACAATAATCCAAGCACTTCAGCTTTATTTGATGGCTCATGACCACTCTCTTACTCTTGATCATATTCTAGAGGTTTTCAATAGGATTTCAGATCTGATGACTGGGCTGGTCATGACAGGGTCTTTATCTGGTGGTCCTCTAACAACACCTGACATAGACATGTGACATGGAGCGTTGTCCTGCTGGAAGAATCAAACCTCATAACCTCATACCTCAAATTGGAAGCATGTTTTCTTCCAGGATGAAATTGTATGTAGTGTAATTTCTGTGTCCTTCCCACCAACAAATCTGCCTGAAACGTGATACCAAAAGTAGTAAATGATTGATTTTTTTGTTGTTCAGATAAGTGTGCAGGCTTAGCATACAGCAAACCTGGACATTGACTTCATGTCTGTTCATTTTTTTATAGACCTTGCTTGCTGGAGTAGGAAACAGCCCTTCCTAAACTGTTGCTGCAAAGTTGGGAGTTCATAATTTCCTTTATATAATACACACATGAACTGTATTTCAGGACTCTGAGCACAATTCTGTAACACAGTTACAGTAAAACACCCCCCAGGACTAGCTAAGCATGTGTGTATGTAGATGCCTGACTGTCTGATTGCACTGCAGGGGTTGGATCCCAACAGTATTGGGATAGCATAATTTACCACTGTGCCACATGAGCACCCTAATATTCTTTCAGAATTTTTTTTATTATTATAAATAATAATAATAATAATTGTTATTGTATTTATTATATAACAATAATAATAACAAAATAATAATAATAATTGTTGTTATATTTATTATATTATTAATATATATATATATATTATATATATATATATATATATTATATATATATATATATATATATATATATATATACAGTGTATCACAAAAGTGAGTACACCCCTCACATTTCTGCAAATATTTCATTATATCTTTTCATGGGACAACACTATAGACATGAAACTTGGATATAACTTAAGAGTAGTCAGTGTACAACTTGTATAGCAGTGTAGATTTACTGTCTTCTGAAAATAACTCAACACACAGCCATTAATGTATAAATGGCTGGCAACATAAGTGAGTACACCCCACAGTGAACATGTCCAAATTGTGCCCAAAGTGTCAATATTTTGTGTGACCACCATTATTATCCAGCACTGCCTTAACCCTCCTGGGCATGGAATTCACCAGAGCTGCACAGGTTGCTACTGGAATCCTCTTCCACTCCTCCATGATGACATCACGGAGCTGGTGGATGTTAGACACCTTGAACTCCTCCACCTTCCACTTGAGGATGCGCCACAGGTGCTCAATTGGGTTTAGTCCATCACCTTTACCTTCAGCTTCCTCAGCAAGGCAGTTGTCATCTTGGAGGTTGTGTTTGTGGTCGTTATCCTGTTGGAAAGCTGCCATGAGGCCCAGTTTTCGAAGGGAGGGGATCATGCTCTGTTTCAGAATGTCACAGTACATGTTGGAATTCATGTTTCCCTCAATGAACTGCAGCTCCCCAGTGCCAGCAACACTCATGCAGCCCAAGACCATGATGCTACCACCACCATGCTTGACTGTAGGCAAGATACAGTTGTCTTGGTACTTCTCACCAGGGCGCCGCCACACATGCTGGACACCATCTGAGCCAAACAAGTTTATCTTGGTCTCGTCAGACCACAGGGCATTCCAGTAATCCATGTTCTTGGACTGCTTGTTTTCAGCAAACTGTTTGCTGGCTTTCTTGTGCGTCAGCTTCCTTCTGGGATGACGACCATGCAGACCGAGTTGATGCAGTGTGCGGCGTATGGTCTGAGCACTGACAGGCTGACCTACCACGTTTTCAACCTCTGTAGCAATGCTGGCAGCACTCATGTGTCTATTTTTTAAAGCCAACCTCTGGATATGACGCCGAACACATGGACTCAACTTCTATGGTCGACCCTGGTGAAGCCTGTTCCGAGTGGAACCTGTCCTGGAAAACCGCTGTATGACCTTGGCCACCATGCTGTAGCTCAGTTTCAGGGTGTTAGCAATCTTCTTATAGCCCAGGCCATCTTTGTGGAGAGCAACAATTCTATTTCTCACATCCTCAGAGAGTTCTTTGCCATGAGGTGCCATGTTGAATATCCAGTGGCCAGTATGAGAGAATTTTACCCAAAACACCAAATTTAACAGCCCTGCTCCCCATATACACCTGGGACCTTGACACATGACACCAGGGAGGGACAACGACACATTTGGGCACAATTTGGACATGTTCACTGTGGGGTGTACTCACTTATGTTGCCAGCTATTTAGACATTAATGGCTGTGTGTTGAGTTATTTTCAGAAGACAGTAAATCTACACTGCTAAACAAGCTGAACACTGACTACTCTAAGTTATATCCAAGTTTCATGTCTATAGTGTTGTCCCATGAAAAGATATAATGAAATATTTGCAGAAATGTGAGGGGTGTACTCACTTTTGTGATACACTGTATATATATATATATATATATATATATATATATATATATATATATATATATATATATAATATTAAAATATAATTATATTAACAATATATTACTGTATTATTATTATTCTTTTTATTAGTAGTATAGTTTACATGCCCATAATAATAATAATAAAAATTGTTGTTATATTTATTATATATTTTTTGTTTGTTTATGCATTTTCTCCCCTTTTTCTCCCTTTTAGCGTGTCCAATTGTCCGATTGCGTCATGCTTCCTCTCCACCAATGCCGATCCCTGCTCTGATTGAGGAGAATGAAGCTAACCCACAGCCCCTCCAACACGTGGGCAGCATGCTATATGAATCTGATCACCTACACTTTGACGAGTGCAGTGCAGCACTCTTTTCTTATCTCTCTGCAGGCACCATCAATTAGCCAGCAGAGGTCGTAATTGCAGAGAGAAACCCCATCCGGCTTAGTCCCACCCATATCTGAACAACAGGCCAATCGTTGATCATGTGGCCGCTCAGCCTTAGCTGGCAAGCAGAGCTGAGATTCGATACGATGTATTCAAGATCCCAGTTCTGGTTCCAGCATGTATTTTTACTGCTGCACCACCTGAGCGGCATATTGATTATATTATTCTATTATATATATATATATATATATATATATATATATATATTATAATTATAATATAATTATATTAATAATAATAATATATTATTATTATTATTCATTTATTAATTCACTGTCTGCTTTACCACCCCTTTATCTGATTCAGGGTCACAGTGGGTCCGATTCACTGGTCAAAATTTAGGAAACACCACACACAGGTTGCCAGTCCATCACAGGGCAAACACACACACACATACTCTCTCTTACCTAGGAGGACTTTAGTATTTACAATTAGCCTGACTGCATGTCTTTGAACTGGCGAAGGAAACCGGAGCTTCCAGGGGAAACCCATGTGGACACAAGGAGAACATGCAAACTCAACACAGAAAGGACTAGGACCGCCCCACCTGGGAATTGAACCTTGGACCTTCTTGCTGTAAGGGCCATTATTATTATTATTATTGGGGACAAATTAATAGAGCTTACATTTGCTCTGTTCCTATTTTACTATTTTATTAGATTTTTTTGTAATGACTTTAAATTCCACCAGAGGGCACTAGCATGTCATATAACTCAGCAAAGCACTAGGAGTACTCATTTTTAGAGATGGCCTTGGTAGAACTGACAGCCCAGATAAACTTTTTTTTTCCAGTTTTCTCTGGCTTTCTTTCTGCAGATGGTTTAATAAAAAAAAATAATAAAATTTTTTAAATCTCTGCCATGTAACAGCCTTTTCTGATATTAAAAAAGCCAAATTGTACTGTGGAGATCAAATCAATTTTGGTTGTTTTTTCTGTCATCACTTCTGACACAACCCTTATTATTTTTATCCGGGTTTAGGACCAGCACTGAGAGTGCACTGACAAGTTTACCAACCAAAGTCAAGGCTGGTCAAAAGACCTCACCCAACCTTTACCCCCCCAAATACAGAAACCTGTCTGTGTAGACATGTGTATGACTGGCTGATTGCACCACCGAGATTCAAACCCCAGATCTCAGCAGTAGTGAGCTAGTGTAATACACTGTTTTGCTACCTGAGTGTCAGACCATCTTCATTTATTTAAAAAGATGAACTTATGTTGAGTTGGCTTTGAAATTCCACCAGATGGCACCAGTATATTTAACAGTATCTTTGACAGCTTGGCATGGCAGCTTTGGTGGCACTCTAAAACACAACCTTGAACTTCTTTTGAAATGCAAACGAATCTCAAGGGTTTTGAATGTTAACCACGCACATACTTGAAGAAACCACATTGCACCTATCATTTCATAACTAAATCTGTCGTAGTTCCATCTGTCACGACTCCCAACCCAAAGTTTATAACACACCTGTTTCTAATACTCATACTGGAAGCCTAGATGACCTCAGTCAGGTGCTTTAGATTAGGCCTGGAACTAAACTCAGCGGGAGCAGGTTGGAGCAACTATGATGCCGTTTCTCCAAATAACACCTTCTCAGACTCTTTTTAATGAACATACCAAATGTGTTCTCTCACTTTTCCTAAAATAACACTCTTTATGGTTGTTTACGCAGGTAAACTCGGGTTGCCACTGGAAACTCTATTAGCGTAGGTTGACGTAGCAGACCACCACATGTTTTCCCCTTTCACAACTTATATAAACAACAAGGATCCCCCCGGATTTCGCTTCTTTACAAGTGAGGCATTTCCCAGAGAAGCAGGGGGCACTTGGGAAAAGCCGACCCGTGATCCACAGGGCACCACTACAGACCCCACACCACCACGGTGTTTCCTCCACACACTGAGTAACAGCTGTACAGACTGTTAAAGCGTTACAGTTAGTTATTTTTATGTGCCAGAACGAGACACAATTGACATTCTAAGGAACTGCATTTACCTCATGAGAATGAAGCACTAAATCTAACAGACCTGTACAGTTAAAGTCAAAAGTTTATTTCATGGCTGTCTTGGGATTGCAATATTTCTTATTTGTGATGGAATCAACATAAAATATACAACCCCAAATCCAAAAAAGTTGGGACAGAATGGAAAATGCAAATAAAATGAAAAATGCAGTGTTCCGTACTTTTACACTGACTTTTATTTGATTGCAGACAGGATGAACCTAAGATATTTCATGTTTTATCTTCTCAACTTTATTTCATTTATTAATAAACATCCATTCCTGCATTTCAGGCCTGCAAGACATTAAATGTCAACAGGTGATTGTAATCATGGTTTGGTACAAAAGCAGCATCCAGGAAAGGCTGAGTCTTTGATGAGCAAAGATAATCAGAGGATCTCCAGTTTGTCAACAAATGTGTGAGAAAATAATTGAAATGTTGAAAAACAATGTACCTCAAAGAAAGATTGGAAGGGATTTGCATATTTCTCCCTCTACAGTGCATAATATCATTAAACCATTCAAGGAATCTGGAGGAATTTCAGTGCGTAAAAAAGCCAAGGACGCAAGTTTAAGCTGAACGCATGTGCTCTTCAATCCCTCAGACGGCACTGCATCAAGAACCGCCACTCAGCAATAGCTGATATAACCACATGGGTGAGGGATTACTTTGGCAAACCTTTGTCAAGCACTACAATACAGAGTTACATGCACAAATGCCACTTAAAAGTTTACTGTGCAAAAAAGAAGCCTTATGTTAACCATGTCCAGAAGCGGTGCGACTTCTCGGGGCTCAGAGGCATCTAGGATGGACCATCACACAGTGGAAACATGTATTGTGGTCAGATAAATCAGCATTCCAGGTCTTTTTTTGGAAAAAATAAACGTTGTGTTCTCTGGACCAAAAACGAAAAGGACCATCCAGACTGTTATCAGGAACAAGTCCAAAAGCCAGGGTCTGTCATGGTATGGGGTGTGTCAGTGCCCCTGGCAAAGGTCATTTACACTTCTGTGATGGCAGCATTAATGCAGAAAAGTACATTGAGATCTTAGAGCAACATGTGCTGCCTTCAAGATGTCATCTTTTCCAGGGACGTCCATGCATTTTTCAACAAGACAATGCAAAACCACACATTACAGGCATGGCTGTGGAAGAAGAGGGTACGGGTACTGGACTGGCCTGCCTGCAGTCCTGACCTGTCCCCAATAGAGAATGTGTGGAGAATTTTGAAACGAAAGATGCGACACCGTACTGTTTGCAGGACAAATGAGACAAAATAAAAGCTGAAACACTAAATCACTTGGTCTCCTCGGTGCTAAAGCGTCTTTCAAGTGTGGTGAAAAGAAACTGCAACATTACAAAGTGGTAAATGCTTTACTGTCCCAACTTTTTTTGGAATGTGTTGCAGGCCTGAAATGCAGGAATGGATGTTTATGAATAAATGAAATGAAGTTGAGCAGATAAAACATGAAATATCTCAGGTTCATCCTGTCTGCAATCAAATAAAAGTCAAAGTAAGAAACTCTGCTGTGTCTTATCCACTCATACCAGCACAACACACACTAACACACCACCACCATGTCAGTGTCACTGCAGTGCTGAGAATGATCCACCACCCAAATAATACCTACTCTGTGGTGGTCCTAAAATAGACAGTGAGTGTAGAAACAAGGAGGTGGTTTTAATGTTATGGCTGATCAGTGTACTTTTAATCACTATCAAGGAATGTATTATCTAAACTGATATATGTGTATTTTAATCATATCCAAAAGATTCTTTTGGACAAAGATGTATACTATATGGCTATCCATATATCCATATTGCCATTTGTGGTTTTGAAATTAAATGTCCAACAAGCTAATTGTCAGGTGTTCACATACATTTGACCATATAGTGATAGAAAAAGAACATCTGCATAAATACATGTAAACCTTTAACCTCTACTATTTTCCATCGACTCCTTTGAGGATGGTCTTCATCATGGTAATCAGCCACCCACAGTCCCAGGGGAGTGAGGTCACATCGGCCCGATGGGGCGTGACCATTCGGAAACAAGGTGCTAAACCGATGATGGAACAGCTGCCCCGGCCATCAGGATGCTCAGCTACTTTGTGAAACGGCAGGTCTCGTTAACACCCCGGGGTCTATCCCTCCGTCAGCCGCGAATCCATTACGCCAGCCCGCATGCCAGAGCGAAAAACGTGGTGGATTTCGTTCAGTGTTTCCTACACCTCATGTTTCGCTCCATTCCTTGGGCGAGGGAACGGTGCCAGGCCATCGGGAGAGACCCTGAGCCGTATGGTAGTGGTTGTTTTAATTGCCTCGCACATAAAACCAGTTGTTGTTTTTAAGCTACTGGCGAAAAGCTGTTAATAGTTGTGGGGTTCCCTGGATGCTTCCTGCCTGCCTTCTTCTACTCCAGGCTTAGATTTTGGGACTGGGCCAGGAAGGCTGCTGGGGTTTCTGTCTTGACACACACTTATACAGAGCTGTGTTTCAGTACCACAGCTGTGGCTCAATGGAAAATGCACGCACTGGTTGGCAGCGATGCTTACCACAGGCACTTAGTCTTTTAACAACTCAAATAAACAAATTCGCTGTACCTCATAGCAGACATTTAACACACTTATTGTGCTCAGGGTGAACGCAAACTCTCCAACATGCAGGCCTTCTCGCAGTATTAATGTGTTTACCCTTTACCCCTTTCTTTTGTAAGGTACATGTGTCATGGCCTACTTGGAACTTTAATGATTTTGGAAAGTGTTTTTGGCTTTGACTGTAATATGTTCATCTTTGCCAGAAAAAAGTTCACATATTTAAGCAGTTTTATAAGTTTTTGTGGGTTATCTAAAAACATGCCAGGCCGAGCAAATTTTATTATGTCAACTCCTTATAATATAATATATATACCAATCAGACATAACATTAAAACCACTCCCTTGTTTCTACACTCACTATCCATTTTATCAGCTCCACTTACCATATAGAAGCACTTTGTAGTTCTACAATTACTGACTGTGGTCCATCTGATTCTCTGCATGCTTTGGTAGCCTCTTTTATGCTGTTCTTCAATGGTCAGGACCCCCACAGAGCAGGTATTGTATTATTTAGGTGGTGGATCATTCTCAGCACTACAGTGACACAGTGACATGGTGTTTTTAATCACCTCACTGTCACTGCTGGACTGAGAATAGTCCACCAACCAAAAATATCCAGCCAACAGCACCCTGTGGGCAGAGTCCTGTGACCACTGATGAAGGTCTAGAAGATGACCAACACAAACAGCAGCAATAGATGAGCGATCGTCTCTGACTTTACATCTACAAGGTGGACCAACTAGGTAGGAGTGTCTAAGAGTGGACAGTGAGTGGACACAGTATTTTGGACACAGTATTGTGCTTTTTCCTTTTTTTTAGTTACTTAGGATTTTTGTGGCATCATCTTGGGAATTCATGAAATGGAGAGTGGCAACACTGGATGCGATGTGGGTGGGGTTACCAATAGGAATTGAGCATTGAGCGGAGCGGTATGTGCATTATCTCCGTTTTTGATTCCTAGATAATAGTTCCTACTTAAGATGGAAGAGAACCACATTGTTAAGGTGTCAAACATCCACAAATAGATGACAGTGATCTCAAAGAACAAACACAGTTTCCTTGTCATGTTGAATTCACAGACAGTGATGAACTACTCAGGGATAAATTTTATACATGAGCTATTTCCCTCCAGGATTGTTTTTAAGAAGAAGATATAGTTTATTTGTCATATATACATATACAGATGTATAGTACAATGAAATTCTTTCTTCGCATATCCCAGCTTGTTTGGAAGCTGGGGTCAGAGCGCAGTGTCAGCCATCGTGTGGTGCCCCTGGAGCAGACAGGGTTAAGGGCCTTGCTCAAGGATCCAACAGTGACTGGGGGTACATGTCTGATCTGTGGTAAAAAAAAAAAAACTGTGTGGAAGGGAATCTGATTAGTAATCAAACTGTTTTTTCTACACTCTGTAGATACTAGCCAGTAAAGTACGACTGTATTTCAATGGCATTTGTTTATTTATTTTATTTTTTTCCCTTGGTGTCATTAAAATTTGTGGCATTTAGCAGACGCTTTTATCCAAAGCGACTTACAATCATTACTGAATACATTTTAAGCAATTGAGGGTTAAGGACCTTGCTCAGGGGCCAACTTGGCGATGGTGGGGCTTAAAGCAGCAACTTTATGATTGCTAGTCCAGTATCTTAACCGCTGAGCTACCACTGCCCTGAGCTCATGGACTTGACTCATTTAGACTGCCTAGCTCCAGCACCTGAACTACCTATTGTGTTTAATGCTGGGGCAATACGGCGAGTCTCATATACAAAACTAACTAACTGCAGAACGTCTGACCGCACATGCATAAACCAGGTGCTGCATTCTGATCGGCTGAGCTGAATGTCACTCACATATCGCCGCTACAATATTGTAATATAACAATAACGACCTGGCGAGTGCAGCCAATGGGGGGGCTGGGGGTCAGTGTGGTGGGGGGTTGAGTTCATGTTGTGGAGGGCCCCCCTCCGCCATGGGCCCCAGTGCACCTGCCCCCCCGGTAGTTATGCCCCTGAAATGTGTACAGACAATGATGACGCTTCCGATGTGAACAGGGTGATGAGCGATCAGCTATTTGGGCTGAACATATGGCTTGTTATTACATCTGATGACTGCAATAAATTAAAAGACACTGGAACATGGGTGACCCTGTTCATTATCAGTGAGATTTACACCATAGCCTTAGAAGCATTCGATGCAAAGCATGCTTCACTGTGGACTGCGTCATCCTTGTTTTAGCAGCTTATAATGGCAGATCTGTTACCCCTCTCAGGATTAGGTGACAGTTTTGGTTTTCCCTAACTTTGGCCAGAAACCACAGTTTCATGTATGTTTAATAGGTGCAGTCATTCATTCATTGTCAGTTTTACCACTGCTTTATCCTGGTTAATGTTGCGGTAGGCTAGCTGTATTTATATAGGCATAGAAGTTCACCAGCTGTAGCATGTATCATGATCACTAACAAGGGATTAAGAGGCCCTACCACACAGTTAAATGTCATTCATTATAGAATTTCCTACAACAACAAGTGACCAATGATCTAAGCTTTAAAACTGTATGGCCTAAGCTATTTACACTGATCAACCAAAACATTAAAACCACCTCCTTGTTTCTACACTCACTGTCCATTTGATCAGCTCCACTTACCATATAGAATCACTTTGTAGTTCTATGATTACTGACTGTTGTCCATCTGTTTCTCTGCATACTTTTTAACCTGCTTTCACCCTGTTGTTCAATGGTCAGGACCCCCACAGGACCACCACAGAACCACCACAGAGCAGGTATTATTTAGGTGGTGGATCATTCTCAGCACTGCAGTGACACTGACATGGTGGTGGTGTGTTAGTGTGTGTTGTGCTGGTATGAGTGGATCAAACACAGCAGCACTGCTGGAGTTTTCAAATACCGTGTCCACTCACTGTCCACTCTATTAGACACTCCTACCTAGTTGGTCCACCTTGTAGATGTAAAGTCAGAGACGATCGCTCATCTATCGCTGCTGTTTGAGTCGGTCATCTTCTAGACCTTCATCAGTGGTCACAGGACGCTGCTTACGGGGCGCTGTTGGCTGGATATTTTTGGTTGGTGGACTATTCTCAGTCCAGCAGTGACAGTAAGGTGTTTAAAAACTCAGCACAACACACACTAACACACCACCACCCTGTCATTGTCACTGCAGTGCTGAGAATTATCCACCACCCAAATAATACCTGCTCTGTGGTGGTCCTGGGAGAGTCCTGACCATTGAAGAACAGCATGAAAGGGGGCTAACAATGCATGCAGAGAAACAGATGGACTACAGTCAGTAATTGTAGTACTACAAAGTGCTTCTATATGGTAAGTGGAGCTGATAAAATGGACAGTAAGTGTAGAAACAAGAAGGTGGTTTTAATGTTATGGCTGATCGGTGTATATAGAGATGGCTTTTTTCTTTGTGGCTACCCTCCACAAACACTTTTCTAGGAAGGCTCGATTTTTCACAAGACGAGGTCAAGGAGGCCTAGCTAGCAATCAACATTCCAATCAATCTCAAAACTAGTCAAACTGTCATTTACATCATTGGTTTTATACACCTGTTAGCTATAAGGGGAATTAGCTCTAATGTTCAAATGACAGTATTGTAATTGAAAACATTTATTTGCAGTCTGTAGCTTCATTGTCCCCAGTGTCTGCTAGGTGACCTTGCTCTTATAAAATGCTGTCTGTAAAATGTTAAGGATGGAAGCAACCTGACGCTCACTACATCTCTCTGCCAGTAAAGCCAGAATTGAAGCTTCTTTTCCTCACTCAAAAATTCTCCACATTATTTTGGCAGTGGTTTTATACTTTTCCTCTGCACGTCAGATTTGGTTCAGTTGATCATTTAATCAGTTCAGTAATAAGTACAATGTGGTGTTTCTTTGTTGGAATTCAACAGCCAATGGGTACCAGTGCAACACCTTATTTGGGACAGTGGTATCCTAGTGGGTAGAGCTTTGGACTATTAATCGGAAAACCTATCTATCAGAACCAGCATTAACTTCTTCAGCAATTTGACCTACAGTAGCTCGTCTGTTGGATCCAGCCTTCGCTCCCCACGTGCATCAATGAGCCTTGGCCGCCCATGACCCTGTCGCCGGTTTACCACTGTTCCTTACTTGGACCACTTTTGATAGATACTGACCACTGCAGACCGGGAACACCCCACAAGAGCTCATTATTTTTTTTTCATTTGCCACCTGTCTAACAATGTCAAGATAAAAAAGCTTTTTTGGCACCCAGGTGGCGCCATGGGATATTCCACGGTTCGAATCTCGGCTCTGCTACCAGTCAGCTGGGCGCCATCTAGCAGGCACAATTGGCAGTGCCCGCAACAGACACAAAATTGGCCATCGTGTGTGCTGGGTGGGAAGGGGTCTTTAAACGCTGTGCAAGGACCCTGGTTAGCAGACCGAGGTGCCTGTGCAGAAGCACAGGCTTAAAGAAGGGGTCCAGGACCCCAGGTGGCGCTACCACACCAGCGCCGAGATTCTGAACTCCTCGGTTTGAAAATCAACGTTGCCACCGGTCGGCTGGTCACCCTCTGGCATAATTGTCAGTGCCTGCGGCAGACTCTAATTGGCTATCGTGTCTGCTAGGGGGGATGACTGGACTATGTGAGTGGGGTCTTGAAACGCTGTGCAAGGACCCTGGTTAGAAGACTGAGGCGCCTGTGCAGACGCACGGGCTTAAAGTTGGGGCCTGCTAGGACTGCGCATGCGTCGGAGGGCCTATGAGCAGTAATATACCCTCCTCGCACACTATCAGGGATCCACAGGAGTGGAAGACAAATTGACTATGCTAAATTGGGAGAAAAAGGAAGAAAATGCATAAATAAATAGAAAAAAAACCCTTTCTTAAAAGTGGTTATAGTGTGTATGAAAATTGGCACCAATTTAGTCAAAATGCATTTGTGCAGCGTTGCATAGATGTAAAACCTCTACGTAGTTTTCACTGTGTTCATGCTGTCACATCCTACTTTGACATTGTTAGGCTCTACGTAGCAGAAAATAAACATAACCCTAGTGAAAACATATACTGTAAATACACAGTCACATATAGTTACAGCAGGACCAATGCCTGTCCTGGCAACGGCATGCCATTGGCTGTTGAATTCCAACAAAGAAACACCACATTGTACTTAATACAGGACTGATTAAATGATCAACTGAACCAAATCTGACATACAGAGGAAAAGTATAAAATCACTGCCAAAAAAATAGGGAAAATTTTTGAGTGAGGAAAAGAAGCTTCAATTCTGGCTTTACTGGCAGAGAGATGTAGTGAGCGTCAGGTTGCTTCCATCCTTAACATTTTACAGACAGCATTTTATAAGAGCAAGGTCACCTAGCAGACACTGGGGACAATGAAGCTACAGACTGCAAATAAATGTTTTCAATTACAATACTGTCATTTGAACATTTGGAAGAAAAGACAGACACAGCAGCGCTGCTGGAGTTTTTAAATACCGTGTCCACTCACTGTCCACTCTATTAGACACTCCTACCTAGTTGCTTCACCTTGTAGATGTAAAGTCAGAGACGATCACTCATCTATTGCTGCTGTTTGAGTTGGTCATCTTCTAGACCTTCATCAGTGGTCACAGGACGCTGCCCACGGGACGCTGTTGGCTGGATGTTTTTGGTTGGTGGACTATTCTCAGTCCAGCAGTGACAGTGAGGTGATTAAACACTTCATCAGCATTATTGTGTCTTATCCACTCATACCAGCACAACACACACTAACACACCACCACCATGTCAGTGTTACTGCAGTGCTGAGAACGATTCACATATGTGAATATTTATTGTTATTATTATTATTAATAATAATAATATCATTTAAGGTCAAGTCAAGTCAAATTTATTTATATAGCGCTTTTTACAATAGACATTGTCTCAAAGCAACTTTACAAAATCCAGGACCAACAGATACAAAAACCCCTGTTGAGCAAGCCGAGGGCGACAGTGGCAAGGAAAAGCTCCCTTAAAATTACAGGAAGAAACCTTGAGAGGAACCAGACTCAGCAGGGCCCATCCTTCTTGGGTGGCCTGGAGGATACTTTAAATAAATAAGATTTACACAAATCATACAAACACAGAATTAAAATGAACTAAAAGTTATAACTAGCAATAATAAATAAATAAATAATAATAAAG
This sequence comes from Trichomycterus rosablanca, assembly GCF_030014385.1. Taxonomy (NCBI): domain Eukaryota; kingdom Metazoa; phylum Chordata; class Actinopteri; order Siluriformes; family Trichomycteridae; genus Trichomycterus; species Trichomycterus rosablanca. The sequence continues at coordinate 11,694,359 of NC_086002.1, read as the reverse complement.
TTATTATTCAGTCCAGTCTGTGATAAAGTCTGTAGTGAGTTCTTGACATTCTTGGTGCAAACACGCCAGTGCCCGTCTCATCCAGCAGGAGCAGCATTGTTGGCACGGCAGTCTCGACTTCATTCCTTAACCTCGGGCAGGTAAACAGGTTTCCATCAGAACCACCTCGGGAAAAAACAACAGAAACTGGAGTTAAAAATGTAAAATGCGAGTTAAGAAAAATATCAGTTTTACAGAGAGTTTTACACTCCGGCACTCCTAATTATTACAGCATAACTAAAAGGGAGAGCGAGCAGGTAACAAGGTCATGAAGGCTTTCACAGGACATCAGCGCCCACCTCCCCACCATCATCAAACCTGAGCGATCGGACAAGAGAGGCAGAACGACAGCAACCCAACATCCCTGATCACAAGTTTCCCCCCAAGCTCTGCGCCTTTGTCTACACTAATCAAAAGCCTGAGAAAATAAATATGTTTTCAGTCTAGACTTAAACACTGAGACTGTGTCCGAATCCCGAACAGAGGCAGGAAGATTATTCCAAAGTTGTGGAGCTGTGTAAGAAAATGCTCTTCCACCAGCCGTGATCGTTTTAATTCTTGGAACTATAAGTAACCCTGCATCTTGTGAACCGTGCAACTTTGTTATTCAGGAAGTTTGTATCAAACAAGTAGCCCTTCATATTACTCTTGAAGTAGCCCTCAGTTTTAAAAAGGTTGGTGACCCCTGCTGTAACCTTTGTTCTTGATATACAGTACAGCGCCTATAAGCTATAGTATACGTTGCAGTCAGTTTTATGAAAAGCATCCGCTAGATGGCGCAGCTGGTAAAGTGGGTGCCGCACAACAACATGGGTCTCGAGGTTCGATCCTGGCTGGTGGATGATACAGAATGCGATTTTCGTTTGTTTATTAAAAAATATGTATTCTTATATTTACATATACAGCATGTTTACATTCTGCATCAGTAAACATTTTATTGCTGTATTATGAGAGAACAGTCCAAGAGCACAAATCTACTGAAACCCAGATATAATAAAAAGTAAAAGTAGATCAGATTTTTATTTATTTATTTATTTATTTATGTATTAATTAATTAATTAATTAATTAATTTATTTATTTATTGGGGGGGGGGGGGGGGGGTCCTGAAGAGACTGCGCTGTTCTAACAGACAGGAAAAGTACTTCTTCTGGCTTGCACACAGTGTTTCTGGGTGGCACCGGACCCACCGACTAGGCTGAAGCAATCTGTAAGAGAGAGAGAGAGAGAAATTGAGAGAGAAATATTTATGCGATCCCCCGCTGTGCATGCGCTCGCTTATTTTCCGCCACATTTGCTAGGCAAACACATACAGCACCTGCGCGTCTCCCTGCGCTCCTCTCCACCAATCGCGTGACCAGGTTCCCCCTGTGACTCCGCCCCCTGTTATCTGATTGAAGTTTAGTCTCGCTTCATCCGTCGCTCCGGTCAAATCCACTTTTCCTCTGTGGCGGAGCGGAGCTGCCTGAACTCTTAACTCCACCGCGTTTTACTTCAAAGTTAGCTAACATGGCCGGTACTGTGCTCGTTCGGATTATTTTGGTCGCCCTTTGCGGACTGGTTTTGGGGAGGAAACAGGACTGGTCCTCCGGTGTCGGTGGTATTTACAGAGCAAGGTGCGCCGCCAGGTGCCTCAGCTTACACAGCGCGCGCATCGCTCACGCGCCCACCCACTTTCAGGTAAACAGAGCAGAACTGTTTGGAAAATATAAACAAAATATATATATTGTAATGTGTTAATATATTTGTATTTATGTATGTGTGTGTATATATAAATATAGTACATTGTTATGTGTCGTGTGGGCTTAAACAAAGACATTTACTTTATAAATTAATTAATTATTTATATTAAGTGTGTGTCTGGGTGTTCAAAATGTTACATTATTTATATACATACGTTATTTTCCTTTAAAAGATTAGTGCAGGTTTTTTTTATCATCCACTGCTTTATGACCCTAATCAGCCATAACATTAAAACCACCTCCTTGTTTCTACACTCAGTCCATATAGAAGCACTTTGCAGTTCTACAATTACTGACTGTAGTTTCATCTATTTGTTTCTCTACATATCTTTTTAGCCTGCTTTCACCCTGTTCTTCAATGGTCAGGACCCCCACAGGACCACCACAGAGCAGTATTATTTAGGTGGTGGATCATTCTCAGCACTGCAGGGACACTGACATGGTGGTGGTGTGTATGAGTGGATTTTTTAAATACCGTGTCCACTCTATTAGACACTCCTACCTAGTTGGTCCACCTTGTAGACGTAAAGTCAGAGACGATCGCTCATCTATTGCTGCTGTTTGAATTGGTCATCTTTGAGATTGAGACCTTCATCAGTGGTCACAGGACGCTACCCACGGGGCGCTGTTGGATAGATATTTTTGGTTGGTGGACTATTCTTAGTCTAGCAGTCACAGTGAGGTGTTTAAAAATTCCATGAGCACTCATACCAGCACAACACACACTAACACACCACCACCATGTCAGTGTCACTGCAGTGCTGAGAATGATCCACCACCTAAATAATACCTGCTCTGTAGTGGTCCTGGGAGAGTCCTGACCATTGAAGAACAGCATGAAAGGGGGCTAACAAAGCATGCAGAGAAACAGATAAACTACAGTCATAATTGTACTGCTACAAAGTGCTTCTATGTGGTAAGTGGAACTGAAAATATGGACAGTTAGTGTAGAAACAAGGAGGTGGTTTTAATGTTATGGTTGATCAGTATATATATAGTATGTTGTTATGTGTAGTGCGGACTTAAACGGGAACATTTACTTAAAAAATTAATTAATTATTTATATTAAATGTGTTTTTTGGTGTTCAAAATGTTACATTATTTATATAGTTTTTGCCCTGGTGTGTGTGATGATTTTATTGTATTATCATCCACTTATTTATGCTGGTCAGGGAATACCCTGGACAGGGTGCCAATCCATCATAAGACTTCAGCCGTTATTAATGTTAATGTAAGAAATGCATTGCTTGTCCCTCAAGTGATATACAGTTGTAATCTATACAATACAAGCAACCAAGATTAAGGGCCTTGCTTAAGGGCCCAACATGGGCAACTTGGCTAGTCACCTAATTTGTGTCATAATTTGTGTTATATATACATATATTCATATATGAGATAAAAGTGATACCACTCATCTAAGGTGCATGTCTGGTGTACTTCTGGGTATCTGTCTCAGATGAGTAAATTAATAAACTAAACAAAGCTCTTGATTTGCATTTCCATGTTGGCATTTTTATGTCAAAATTAAATTAGAACCCATGTTCATCCCTGCCAGCTTTAACAGGTGGAATAGTAAATGTATTTGATTACCTCTATAGTCACGGTCCTGGGTTCGATCCCCAGGTGGGGCAGTCCGGGTCCTTTCTGTGTGGAGTTTGAATGTTCTCCCCGTGTCCTCATGGGTTTCCTCTGGGTGTTCCGCTTTCCTCCCACATTCCAAAGACATGCAAGTGAGGTGAATTGGAGACACTAAATTGTCCATGACTGTGTTTGATATAACCTTGTGTGGAGTGATGAACCTTGTGTAATGAGTAACTCGCGTTCTTGTCATGAATGTAATCAAAGTGTAAAACATGACATTAAAATCCTAATAAAACAAAACAAACAAATCTTTATAGTCACTGATGTTTATTAGTGTAGTGAACCAATTTTTACTACACAGTCAGCTTTAGAATTATTGGCATCCTATGTGAAGATAAAAATGGTTTAAAAATACTTTATGACGCCGCTCAGGTGGCGCAGCGGTAAAAAGAAACGCGCTGCAACCAGGGCTGGATTCTGAGAAGCGTGGTATCGAATCCAGCCTTGCTTTACCGGTTCGAAGCCGAGTGGCTATATGAGCAACGATTGGCCGGTTGCTCATGTGGGGGGTTGGACAAAGAACCGGATGTGGGTCTCTCTCTGTCAGAATGCGATTGCGTTCTCTGCCGGCTGATTGGAGGCGCTTACACAGAGATGGGAGAGGGTGCCCTTAGGGTGTGTCTCTCCGCATGCAACGCTAGGTGGCGCCAAACTCGTCAATGTGTGGGTGGCAAAGATGCATCTGGCTGCTGCTCGTGTTTCGGAGGGGATACGGGTTAGCTTCAATCACCTCCGTCAGGGCAGGGTTCGGCATAGACAGAGAGGAAGCACGATGCTAATTGAACAATTGGATGCGCTAAAAGGGGAGAAAAAGGGGTTAAAAAAAAAAAAAAATAATACTTTATGGCAAATCATCCCACATTTTAAAATGTGCAAAATCAAGGTTTCATAGATACATAGGTACTTTAGTATTTGGTGACCAAACAACTTCAGTCAATTCATAAATAAAATCTTTAGTCTTTAGTTCTTCGGACTAATCCAGATATAACATGGTCCGTGGAAACCAAGCGTGTCTGCAAGCAAGAGTCTCTGTTCAGCCCAGTGACCTGGAAGATGTTATCAAAATCTGATACTGACGGGATACTGGATGCTGCTTTGTCGTGGCTGCTCTGAAAACGCCACTGTTCAGCTAGATTCATACAGCACTCATTGATTCTAGAATGACCGTCCGAGTACTAAATCAGCATTTAATCACCCCAAATGAATGCCTTTGATTTGGGTTGAACGTGTTGAACCATCGCTCTGAAGTGAACCCTTGTCAGTTATTTCAGACAGCCGATAGAAACAGCGTGACGAGGGGTTATTTGAACTCGATTTTTAACTGAACCAGTTTATTAGATGAGGGGTTGTCTAGGTCACAAAGCTTACAGGGGGCATTCAAGTCAGCGATTAGGGAAATTAGTCAGGCTTTTATGGTGGTCCATTTATGGTTGTCTGTGCTTTTACTGCCCTCACACTTAAAATCACCGTTGTGACACAATATTTTCACATTTTGATTAAGCAGATTTTATATGAAATATGAATCATAAATAATTAAACACAGAGTGCATTTCTTCTGTAGTCGGTATGAAATTGTCACTATAAAAACCCTAATATTTAGACGTTATTTATGATTTGCAATACTTTCAGACTTCTGAACTCTACTCTTGTAATTCTGTGAGTGTATGGCACGGTGGCGCAGCCTTACACCAAAAAGGTCCTGGGTTCGATTCTGTGTGGAGTCCTTTATGTGTGACGTTGGCATGTTCTCCATGTCCACATACGTTTCCTTTCATTGCCCTGGTTTCCTCCCACAAGTCCAAAGACATACAGTCAGGATCAATTGGAGCTACTAGAAATTGCCCCTTCATGTGAGTGTGTATGTGGGTGTGAATGTGTGTGTCAAGTCAAGTCAAGTCAACTTTATTTATATAGCGCTTTTTACAATAGACATTGTCTCAAAGCAACTTTACAAAATCCAGGACCAACAGATACAAAAACCCCTGTTGAGCAAGCCGAGGGCGACTGTGGCAAGGAAAAACTCCCTGAAAATTACAGGAAGAAACCTTGAGAGGAACCAGACTCAGCAGGGCCCATCCTTCTTGGGTGGCCTGGAGGATACTTTAAATAAATAAGATTTACACAAATCATACAAACACAGAATTAAATGATCTAAAAGTCATAACTGGTAATAAATAGATAAATAAACAATTAAATAATAATAGAGTTGTTATCCGCTCTAGTCTTCAATAAAGTCTGTAGTGATTTCTTGTCGTTGCAATTACTCCATACCCGTCACATCCGGCAGGAGCAGCATCGTTGGCACTGCAGTCTCGACTTTAATCCTTAACCTCGGCGGGTAAACAGGTTTCCATCAGAATGCCTTTGGAGTAAAACAACAGAGAATGTAGTTAATAATGTACAATGCTAGTTGACAAACAGTTTTACAGAGAGTTTTAGACTCCGGCAGCCCTAATTATTACAGCATAACTAAAAGGGAGAGCGAGCAGGTAACAAGGTCATGAAGGCTTTCATAGGACATCAGCGCCCATCTCCCCACCGTCATCAAACCTGAGTGATCGGACAAGAGAGGCAGGACAACAGCAACCCAACATCCCTGATCACCACAAGTTTCTATGACCAAGAACCCCCAAGCTCTGCGCCTTTGTCTATACTAATCAAAAGCCTGAGAAAATAAATATGTTTTCAGTCTAGACTTAAACACTGAGACTGTGTCCGAATCCCGAACAGAGGCAGGAAGATTATTCCAGAGTTGTGGAGCTTTGTAAGAAAACGCTCTTCCACCAGCTTTGGTCTTTTTAATTTTAGGAACTATAAGTAACCCTGCATCTTGTGAACGAAGTGGACGTGCTGGGTTGTAGTGATTAATAAGTTCACTCAGATACTGTGGAGCCAGACCATGTAGCGCTTTATAAGTTAGTAAAAGTATTTTGTAATCAATGCGAAATTTAACTGGCAGCACTGTGTGTGTCTGCCCTGTGATTCCTGCCTTTTGCTCAATACATCGGACCCACTGCAACCCTGATCTGGATAGATTGATGGTAAAACAGACAGTGGATGAATGAATGAATGAGGGAAGATTGGATCTTGACTATTTTATTAACATGCCCACATCTAGGGCAGTGTTTCCCAACCACTGTGCCGCGGCACATAAGTGTGCCGTGAGAAATCATCAGGTGTGCCGTGGAAGATTATCCAATTTCACCTGATTGGTACTGAGGTGTGTAGTGACAGGCAGAACAATTACATTCTCTTCCACTAGAGGGCAGGACAACTTCTTGGTGGTGTGCCTTGTGATTTTTCTAATGTGAAATATGTGCCGTGGCTCAAAAAGGTTGGGAAACACTGGTCTAGGTTGTATAGCACTATTTAGGATAGCGCTATATTTACTACCAATATTAATTGACACAATCAGCACTAGGTACTTTAATTTAATCCCAATTTTATTAATCCCAACAATTACAGCGTGTGTTACATCACTTATGGGGCGGCACTTCTCGCCTCACAGCAAGAAGATCCTGGGTTTGATTCCCGGGTGGAGCAGTCCAGGTCCTTTCTGTGTGGAGTTTGCATGTTCTCCCCGTGTCTGTGTGAGTTTACTCCGGGTGCTCCGGTTTCCTCCCACAGTCCAAAGACATGCAAGTGAGGTGAATTGGAGACGCTAAACTATCCATGACTGTGTATGATATAGCCTTGTGATCTGATGAACCTTGTGTAATGAGTAACTACCGTTCCTGTCATTAATGTAACCAAAAGTGTAAAACATGATGTTAAATTAACGTCCTAATAAACAAACAAACAAACATCACGTATGGTTAAATACTAGCTTGGTGGGTAGCACTGTCACCTCACAGCAAGAAGGTCCTGGGTTTGATTCCCAGGTGGAGCAGTCCAGGTCCTTTCTGTGTAGAGTTTGCATATTCTCCCCGTGTCTGCATGGGTTTCCTGCAAGAGCTCTGGTTTCCTCCCACAGTCCAAAGACATGCAAGTGAGGTGAATTGGAGATACTAAATTGTCCATGACTGTATTTGACATGAATTAAATAAATAAATAAATAAATTAATAAATAAATTCATTCAAATTTACCTAACCCAGACAGCAAGTCATACACTGGATTATGTCTTTTAACTACCAAATGCACTTTAAGATATGACACATGAATAGTGCATACTACTTTAGATTGTTTTATTAGACAATATGCACACAGTTCGGTTTTATTAGCACACAGCTGCATGCAAAATTCTGTGCGCCCTCGGCTAAATGACATTTTTTGTTGGCCTTTAAATTAAACAACATCTGCAGCGATCGGGTGGCACAGCTGTCCCTTAGGCCAGCCTGGCTATCAGCCAGCTGGGCGCCTACCCAGACGTGATTGGCTTTGTCCGGGTGGGGGGGGACCAGAATAATGCGGGTAATTAAAAAACCTCTGCAACAAACTTTCATTTCATCTCATCTGTAGCCTAGTGGTTAAGGTACTGGACTAGTATTCAGAAGGTTGCTGGGTCAAGCCCCACCTCTGCTAGGTTGCCACTGCTGGGCCCTTGAGCAAGGCCCCTAACCCTCAATTGCTTAGATTGTATACTGTCATAGTACTGTAAGTCGCTTTGGATAAAAGCGTCTGCTAAATGCTGAAAAGTTAAAATGAAAAGTTTGGACACCCTACCAAGCCGGTACAAGCAAGTACAGCTTGCAAGTACATTTCGTATCCAGTATCCAGGGGTCTATTTCTGTGACTGGTTTAGGAATTTTTATACACTCATGCTTTTAGTTCTGGGATTTTTTGGTCATTTGTAGGCACAGCGTTAGGGCTAAATATCAGCGATTATAGCATCGAGGCATCGTTTAATCCATACAACTATATACAGCTCACGGTGTTTTACGCAGGTGACGTGAACAAGCCGAGGGCTGCATCCCGAATCTCATACTTAAATCCTTAAATAGTACTTAATCCGGGTACTTTTGCGTACAGTTCAATGAATACTACGTATCTGGACACGCCGCTCCTGCGTACTGTTCAGTATGAAAGTGCGATTTGAAACTCAGCCGAGATCTAATAGCGCAGACTGCAAAATGGAGAGAGAGAAAATAGCGAGGGGCGAACAGAGGAGACTGGACAGAGAAAACGACAGAAAGTTTGAGATCATTTCAAGCTGGAAAAAATGAAAACTCAGTTGAACATCCACACCATCAGAGCGTCTTGTTGATACGTTTACTTTTCTTCATTGCAACCACCACAAGCTTTTTTGAAGGCTTAGGCAAACACACATGTACACGCTAGGGGTGGGCGATTTAATATAGTTCGCGATAATAGTTGTAAATTCAATATGATTTTTGCCATATCGCGATATTGTTAGCAAACGCGCGTCACTCGCTCTCAAGCGCGTAACAGTGAAATAATGGCGACCAATGCAGAGAGTAGTACCGGAGTTAGCACTGAGGTTGAACTAGTCCCTTAAAGGGGAGCTACATCACTAGTGTGGAAGGTTTTCGGATACAGAAGGTCAGACTCCAAACAAACGACTGTAATTTGCAAAACGTGCAAAAGTACTGTGACGACAAAAGGTGGCAACACATCAAATGTATTTCAGCACCTAAAGCAAAAGCACTGGCGTGAGTACGAGTCCGAGAATGATGCGAGGCCAAAAACTGTGTCAGTGAACGAACATAGAATACACAGGTTACCATCTGAGAACGTTTAAAACACAAAAACGCTAAGCGGAACGCTTTCCTTCGCGTATGAGCATGGAAACTGAATGACTGAGTCAATGAGTCAGAAACGACTCTTTTCAGACAAATTCATTGGAATCGAATCAGACAACTGTGCTCTTATCTATGGTAAAGATTCATTCATTTTGCTCACTCTGTGGGCAAAACAACTCCGGTTCAAGAGATTCAGATGTATAAACCAATCAGAGCTTCGAATTAAAATTTTGGGCGGAATCTCTCTCTTCATTGGTTGCTGTATAATTGACAGATAAGTGAACGAATTACCAGTTTCAGCTTTTAACCGCGACAGCCGAGAGAATAAATGAAGTTAAATGATCTAAGATGGTTTTCATTAGTTAGGTGGATAAACACAGTTAAATATTAATATAAATATTTTTATATTCTGGAAATATTCTGGAAATATACAAGATGGCCTCCAAGGTAAGCTGCGGTTATGATTTTATACTGCTGTGTGGTTGATCTGGGTCGCAGTGCTGCTGTTTACCGTGCGCTTTCATTTTGCAATGATAGCAAAGCATGATCAAATATTAAACGTTTTCGGGATTTTTTCGATGCTCATTTATTTGAAGTAAAACGGACAGTATAAATGGGATTGTGAGATTCGGCTGGTTTGTTTAATATAAATGTTGTCAATATGAATACAAATACAGCCTGTAATAATACAAAATATAAACACTGACTGTAATTAGTCAGAATTGATCAGAACTACAATGTTTTGTGTTCGTAAGAAAAAGTGTTCTTATATGTCGCTCGTTCGTGAATATCGTTATCGCAAAAATATCCTAAAATATTATGATATTATTTAAAGGTCATATCGCCCACCTCTAGTACACTCACACAAACGCCAAATCTACTTCATCTGACAGATACAATCCTGACAGAACCTCCTACAAACGCCACAAAGCCTCCTAACAAAATATTAAAGCTTTAACTTATGCGTGAGCTGTAGCTGAAATTTTAGCTTATATTTATGTATTATTTATGCCTCAGTTTTAGGTTGCATGTATACATTTTAAAAATAATTTGATTTATTTTTGATGTATTTGTTTTTGCATTTCAATAATGTTCTCTTTAAACTGTCCTGTATGCAAGGAATAAAAATGTACAAGTTGTTTTAAGACATGTCTTATTTAATCTTATATGTATTTATTTTTGCTCTTTATTAAAGCAAAAGTATTTCTTATCCGATTACTCGATTAATCGCTGGATTAATGGATAGAATACTCGATTACAAAAATAATCGATAGCTGCAGCCCTACACAGCATGTTGGTATACACACAGATTTCCAATGTTTCAGTTAAAAAACCATGAGGAACGTTCTAAAAGCTTTAGTTTGTATTTTGTTAAGTATTAAATGATGAAATGATTTAGTTTCTAGACTGACTTAGACTAAGGGGGATTTAGTGGAATCCATTCCACCATCTATCTGTGCAAATGTTTTCTAGTAACCCTGGCCACAACATAACTACAAATCACAATACGTCTACACCCATGTCTAAGACTTGGCAAGACGTTATTTTTATCAAATGCTGCTCCTTTTTTTAAACAAACTCAGTTATTGTTGGTAAAGAGTCGCATTTTTACTTAATCAGTTCATATCACTCATTTCCACAATGTCTCTGACTTAAATTTACCTCAACATTTGCAATCGACTTGCAGAATCATGTGCACGTTAGGATGGTGCACTTTCAATCCCACGGGTCCTTTACTGCTGTTTGGGGGTTCGATTTTTCTTTTTTGATGAGCATACTAACAGTTTTATACCAGCTTTAAGGTTTTTAGATCTTCCAGCATTGCCTTCACTTCCACAGTTCTACCCAGTCTGGTGTACCTCTGGGTATCTGTCTACCCAGTCAGTTGTCCAGGATCCATTCGTCCAGACAGTGGAAGAATGAATGAATGTGTTCGTGTCTCAATAAACATTTCACCATCATACACCTCAAGATGGGTTGTATGATGCTAGGTAGAACTTCCACAGTTCTACCTAACAACTATTTCAACAGCTAACATCTATAGCAACTGCTTTATCCTGGTCAGTTGCCCAGGATCCATTCGTCCAGACAGTGGACGAATGAATAAATGTGTTTTTCTCAGGTTTGAATCCGTGTCTCAATAAACATTTCACCATCATACACCCCGATACGGTCGTGCAGCATGTGCAGCATAAAATCAAGGAGAAAAAATAAATGAATCTGAGTGGATTGTGCTACGTGGCTAACAAGGATTGTCTGTTCTATAGTGAGTTGAAGGTTAATAAATATTTTTTGCAATGCATGTTGGTGTTATGTTTCGTAGAGACCGATAAGGTCAGAAATACTCCAAAACTTGAGTGTCTGCCCCTGTCCCACCTCACCCCGTATCTTGCGTTCTCATTGGCTGTTCGACACCGCACTCGTTGCCAGTCGGCCGACTCATCCAGATATTTAGCAAGCTAGATATTTATCTCTAGTGGACCAGCGGCTCGGATCGAGTTGTTGAGTAGTTAACACATAGTGATTGAGAGCCGAGTTTCGATCGCCGAGCGAACGCCAAGTTGCTCTTGAGCCGGCAAACCTAGCGCCGACCAGTCAGCGAGCGAAAATCAGGGCAAAGATCGTGTAGTGTGAACTAGACATAACATGCTTATACTAAGGCAATGATGCGCAAACTACGGCCCGTTAGGCTGTATAATCCGGCCCGCTGAGTATTTACAAAATTGTCCTAAATCCTGCATTTCAATTGATTCCACTAAATGGCGTACGCCAAACACTACCGATCTTCGCTAAAGCCGAGTCTATCTGATCTACACACAGATATTTATTCATCACATTTGCCATCGCACTGAGCTTTACCACCCTTCTGGAGTTGCCTATCACGCCAGCGTGATCTAACCACTTGGCTGGTTTAAAAGGTCACACATAAACTATTAACTTATGTTGAAAGTGCTGTTTTAAAAGCTTAATTGGTTTTGTTTTGACGGTGATACACCAAGTAGAAACAACGATAGAAATAATAAAAAAATACATAAAAAAATCACATTCACGCATGTGTAAACGTGCGCATAATGGGATGAGTCTGGCGTTTCATCTATATTCAAAAATCCATCCTTTAATCACGAAAATAAAGGTTTAAAAGTCACCAAACTTTGATACACTGGCAAAAAATGGTGACCAACAACACTGTTCCCACTGAAACTGATTAAGGGCAATCTTTCCTTCTTAGATTGTACATGAGTTGTAATTTATATTAGTTCCAAACCCTCACCCCCGCAACGACCCGGCCCGTCTGTCAATTTTTAAAACCCAGTGTGGCCCTTAAACCGAAAAGTTTGCCCACCCCTGTTCTATATTTCCACCACCCGCTATATATTTCCAGTTCCAACAGAAAACACTGGGCGCAAGGCCGGAACTCCCTGTACAGGTTGACAATCCATCACAGCCACAGCCACGACCCTGACCAGAATAAAGCAGTTAATGAAAATAGAAATAAACTCCACATTTCTGGCACGAACGCTGCATTGTTATCCACGACCTAAACCGAGCTTCTGCCTGAGGCTTTGGTTATTGATCCGGCTTCACAAAGGATTTGTTTGACTCAGAAAAGATTTCTAGATCTTCCAGCATTGCCTTGACTTCCACTGTTCCACCTAACAACTATTTCAACAGCTGGGCGGCACGGTGGCTAAGTGGGTAGCACTGTCGCCTCATAGCAAGAAGGTCCTGGGTTCGATCCCCAGGTGGGGCGGTCTGGGTGCTTTCTGTGTGGAGTTTGGATGTTCTCCCCGTGTCCGCGTGGGTTTCCTCTGGGTGCTCCGGTTTCCTCCCACAGTCCAAAGACGTGCAAGTTAGGTGAATTGGTGATACTAAATTGTCCAAGACTGTGTTCGAAATAACCTTGTGGACCGATGAACCTTTTGTGATGAATAACTACCGTTCCTGTCATGATTGTAACCAAAGTGTAAAACATGACGTTAAAATCCTAATAAATAAACAAACAAACATTTCAACAGCTAACAACTATAAAAACTGCTTTATTCTGGTCCAGTTCCACCAGAAAACACTGGGCGCAAGGACAGGTTGTCAATCCATCACAGGCAGCCACGACCCTGACCAGAATAAAGCAGTTAATGATAATGAAAATAAATGCCACAGTTCTGGCACAAACACAGCATTGTTATCAACGACCTAAACCGAGCTTCTGCCTGAGGCTTTGGTTATTGATCCGGCTTCACAAAGGATTTGTTTGACTCAGCCTGTGGTGATCCAGATTAAAGATGCACGCAGAATCAGATTATCACATTTTACACCCATTTTGCATGCCATTTATCCTTAAGCGTGCAATCCCTTGGCTCGGAGCACGAGCATAAGCATAAGCACCGGAGGATTTGCTGGGTTTCGACGGAGCCGAAGCCTTTTGTTCTGTTCTTTCGCCAGAAGCCGTTCTAGCAGGAAGCCGTGTCGAAAATTCGTTCTTAACAAGCTTATATTTGCTAAGGGAGCGAAATCCTGCGACGGTTCCCGACACGCTAAGAAACATTCCAAGAAGCGATGTGCAAACATACTTTGTGATTGCACGAGCTGCTGAGCGGCTCTCTGAACATGTTTGAATCCAAACACAGGTTTCCTGGGTGAATGTTTGTGTTGGAACTTGGAAGGATGCTTTATATTGGGATTAGGTTTAAGATGGGAAGCGATCGTGGCAGTCGCGTGAGGTTCAGGGTTGCACAGGTGGAATGCAGCTACTATTGGCTTTTGTTTAAAATGTGGTTGCACATTGAAGGCCTTGAGCATAATAGACCTCTTCACTACGCTGTGCACTTATGTATGGGTAACACAATAGCGTCTTTCAATGAGGTTTACAAATGTATTTCATTACAGGATTAGTAATAAATGAACCTTTATAGTAAATAGTAATAAAAACCTGGTGTTATTTTAAATCGAATCATGTTTCTTTCAGCGTTTAAGCATTTTCTTTAGACATATTCCTTTTAAAACTATTACATGACATGGCCACACAGGAATACTTTACAACTATTTAAAACATGTACACCGATCAGGCATAACATTATGGCAACCTTCTTGTTTCTACACTCACTGTCCATTTTATCAGCTCCACTTATCATACAGAAGCACTTTGTAGTTCTACAATTACAGACTGTAGTCCATCTATTTCTCTGCATACCTTCTTAGCTTGCTTTCACCCTGTTCCTCAGTGGTCAGGACCCCCACAAGACCACTACAGAGCAGGTATTATTTGGGTGGTGGATTATTCTCAGCACTGCAGTGGCACTGACATGGTGGTGGTGTGTTAGTGTGTGTTGTGCTGGTATGAGTGGATCAGACACAGCAGCACTGCTGGAGTATTTAAACACCTCACTGTCTTTGCTGGACTGAGAATAGTCCACCAACCAAAAATATCCAGCCAACTGCGCCCCGTGAGCAGCGTTCTGTGATCACTGATGGACAGTGAGTGGACACGGTATTTAAAAACTCCAGCAGCACTGCTGTGTCCGATCCACTCATACCAGCACAACACACACTAACACACCAGCACCATGTCAGTGTCACTGCAGTGCTGAGAATCATCCACCACCTAAATAATACCTGCTCTGTGGGGGTCCTGTGGGGGTCTGATCGCAGAGCAGACACACATACACACATACACACACACATTCACTTACAGGGCAATTCGGTGTCTCCAATTACTGCAATTGACTGCATGTTTTTGGACTGTGGGAGGAAACGGGAGCTCTCGGAGGAAACCCATGCAGACACAGGGAGAACATGCAAACTCCGCACATAAAGGACCCATGACCTTCTTGCTGTGAGGCGACAGTGCTACCCACTAAGCCACCGTGCCGCCGGTAGTAAATCAATAAATATTAAAATAAACGTGTTTAAAGTTCTTTTCATAAAACTGGTAATTTTTTAACAAAAATAAGTAAAAATTAATTTGACCAATTTTGTGTAAAGTGTACTAATATGAAACATCTTACTAGCATAGCACAATTTCATTTTCTGACATTAGCCTATGCTTTATGTTAAAAGTGCCATCAAAAAGTACCCGGTGCTATCAGCGTGTACATATAGGCACAATTGGCTGTGTTTAAAGGGTGTTGGCTTAAACCTGGTGATGGATTGGCGTCCTTTCCGGAATGTGTTACTGCATTGCGCTCAGTGATTCTGGGGAACTGGACCCATGTCGACCCTGACCAGGATAAAGCCATGATAAAACAATTAAAATATAGACTGATCAGCCATAACATTAAAACCACCTCCTTGTAACTACACTCACTGTCCATTTTATCAGCTCCACTTACCATATAGAAGCACTTACTGTCCCTGTTCTTCAATGGTCAGGACCCCCAGAGGTCCACCACAGAGCAGGTATTATTTAGGTGGATCATTCTCAGCACTGCAGTGACACTGACATGGTGGTGTTGTGTTAGTGTGTGTTGTGCTGGTATGAGTGGATCAGACACAGCAGCGTCATCAGTGATCACAGGACTCTGCCCACGGGGTGCTGTTGGCTGAATATTTTTGGTTGGTGGACTATTCTCAGTCCAGCAGTGACAGTGAGGTGTATAAAAACTCCATCGGCGCTGCTGTGTCTTATCCACTTATACCAGCACAACACACACTAACACACCACCACCATGTCAGTGTCACTGCAGTGCTGAGAATGATCCACCACCCAAATAATACCTACTCTGTAGTGGTCCTGGGAGAGTTCTGACCATTGAAGAACAGCATAAAAGGGGGCTAACAAAGCATGCAGAGAAACAGATGGACTACAGTCAGTAATTGTAGAACTACAAAGTGCTTCTATATGGTAAGTGGAGCTGATAAATTGAACAATGTGTGTAGAAACAAGGAGGTGGTTTAATGTTATGGCTGATCAGTGTATGTAACAATGCAGTAAAATAGATTTGAACAGTGCTAGCTGTTACTCAACAGTCCTGGTTGGCATGGCTTGGCATTCTTGCTCCAGTTGTAAGTTTTACAGTAGCTGAAATTTTAGCTTCAGTTTCACGTTTCTCATGAGATGAAAGCATGTTTACCGTCATCTCTTCATCTTTCTTTCCGCAGAGTAATGGATCCCTCGGCTGGTGTCAAGGCCATAAACAATGCGCAAAGGTAATTCCCGCCCAAATTACACGCTATTACTTTACCGCTGCACATCACGTCAGAGAAGATCCGTCATTTTAAAACATTGGCATGCTCACCCGCCTTCCATAATGATATCATACATCACATTGAGAACATGGTGACGCTTTTGAGTTCAGACCATTTATTTCTATGCTAGGTAGAAATGAATGTCTGACATGTAAAAAAATATTACTGACTTAAAGCACTGCAGATAACAGGTGTTGTGTTCAATGGTGGTATCAGCTTCACTTACCATATAGAAGCACTATGTAGTTCTACAATTACTGACTAGTCTATCTGTTTCTCTACATACTTTGCAGTGCAGTGACACTGACATGGTGGTGGTGTGTTAGTGTGTGTTGTGCTGGTATGAGTGGATCAGACACAGCAGCGCTGATGGAGTTTTTAAAAACCTCACTGTCACTGCTGGACTGAGAATAGTCCACCAACCCAAAATATCCAGCCAACAGCACGCCGTAGGCAGCGTCCTGTGACCACTGATGAAGGTCTAGAAGATGACCAACTCAAACAACAGCAATAGATGAGCGATCGTCTCTGACTTCACATCTACAAGGTGGACCAACTAGGTAGGAGTGTCTAATAGAGTGGACAGTGAATGGACACGATATTTAAAAACTCCAGCAGCGCTGCTGTGTCTGATCCATTCATACAATAACACACCACCACCATGTCAGTGTCACTGCAGTGCTGAGAATGATACACCACCTAAATAATACCTGCTCTGTGGTGGTCCTGACCATTGAAGAACAGGGTGAAAGCAGGCTAAAAAGATATGTAGAGAAACAGATGGATTACAGTCAGTAATTGTAGAACTACAAAGTGCTTCTATATGGTAAGTGGAGCTGATAAAATGGACAGTGAGTGTAGAAACAAGGAGGTGGTTTTAATGTTATGGCAGTGATAGCTCAGTGGTTAAGGTACTGGACTAGTAAACAGAAGGTTGCCGGTTCAAGCCCCGCCACCACCAAGTTGCCACTGTTGGGTCCCTGAGCAAGGCCCTTAACCCTCAATTGCTCATCGTGTTCAGCTCATTGTGTAAGTCGCTTTGGATAAAAGCGTCTGCTAAATGCTGAAAATGTAAATGTAAATGTTATGGCTGATCGGTGTATATTCTAGCCACTATCTACACAGACCTGCTTGGCTGTATCTGAGGCCCAGCTGTTGGTATGTGCTTTTTGTCAGTGCGCTCTCAGTGCTGGACTCAAATCTGGATTAAATAAGGAGGGATTCATGAGGAATGGCATCTGGTATAAAAGCAATTCAGGTATGTAGAGCAGAATTCTATGCTGTGGTGACATTAAATACAGGAGCAGACCATTTTTATAAATTTAAAATGTTTTTAAAGGATAAAACAGGGTACACTTGTAAGGAAGCCTATATATTTATGGTGTAACCATGGATATCCATGTTAATGTAGATCCAGGCTGTCATTATTATAACCCTGTAGACCCTGTACTTTAAATTCTAATTCTTATTACCTCATTAGTGTTTATTTTTTAATAAGAACCAGCTGGCTTTACCTCAGCTCATATTTTTACCACAACAGAGAGATGTAAAGCTGACAGGCCGCCACTTTAGATTTTTTTTCTTCCTCCTCATTATTATGCAGCTCTATTTGAAATATGGAGCACCAGCTCTCGCTCTCTCTGATGTATGGCACAAAATCAGGTTAGTTTTTTTCTCTTGTTTCTTTTCCACACATACATTTACATATCGTTAAACTAAAATTAGAGCCCATACTTAAACCTCCTAAACACGCACATGAATATATCAGTCGATCTAGGTTCCTGATCAGCATGAACTCCTGGGCCGCATTTGCATCCCATAGTTTCATGTGTTTTAGGAATCAAGATTATATCCAGATAGGTTTAATTAGGGCTGGGCGATATGGTCAAAAATAATATCTTGATATTTTTTCGCTGAACGGCGATATAAAAATATCTCGATATTTTTTTATCCCATAAGGTAATAACAAAAAGACACTTCTGAGACAAAGCTACATGTTCCAAATTTTTTACAGGCACTTTTATTAAAATTCATGCTGGGGAAGCTTCACACAAGAACTATTTTTACTTAAAAAAAAAAAAAAAAGAGCTATTCTAAGAAAAAGAAAGTTGTTTCTAAGGTATCTCCTGTCGTGTAATGTAAACGTTTCTTAAAAAATCCCCCCCAAATGTTTTCACAAAAATCCACCCAAACGTTTTCTCAAAAATCCACCCAAACGTTTTCACAAAAATCCACCCAAACGTTTTCTCAAAAATCCACCCAAACGTTTTCTCAAAAATCCACCCAAACGTTTTCTCAAAAATCCACCCAAACGTTTTCTCAACAGTTGAGGGAATTTTTGGCTAAATTGTTGGGAATGGTTGGGTGAATTGTTGAGGGAACATTTGGGTGAATTGTTGAGGGAACGTTTGGGTGAATTGTTGAGGGAACGTTTGGGTGAATTGTTGAGGGAACGTTTGGGTGAATTGTTGAGGGAACGTTTGGGTGAATTGTTGAGGGAACGTTTGGGTGAGTTGTTGAGGGAACGTTTGGGTGAGTTGTTGAGGGAACGTTTGGGTGAGTTGTTCCTCACGTTACCTCAACGTTCCTTCACGAATGTTCCCCCAACGTTCCTTCACGAACGTTCCCCCAACGTTCCCCTCCGAACGTTCCCCCAACATGCCCCCCGAACGTTTCCCCACGAACGTTCCCCCAACGTTTCCCCACGAACGTTCCCCCAACGTTCCCCCACGAACGGAACGTCCCTCAACGTTCCCCCTCAACGTTTCCTCAACGTTCAGAGGCATGCTGGTACGTACCGGATAGCAATTACAAATATATTGTCTAGCCCTTTAAGAATGTTAAGTGCACTATAGGGCGCAGGGAGCTAGTGTGTAGGGAAGGTGTCGGAATTTACCGTTTCCGTCTGTGCTCGTGTTCTTCTGTTGTTTTGCACTGAGCTTGTGTGACATTAAATATAGCGTTCTCGTTAAACCCCCCTCACATGTTTGGACTTTATACATTATTATGTATATGTCGCCACAACATTTACATTAATATTTTTTTACAGTATATAACTCAGTTCTGTAATACAGGTATAACTAATCGTTAATGTTACTGTGTAACTATTACAACATTTCATGCATTTTAATCAGCGTTCTGCTTCATGCACTTTATTATTATTTAACAGCTTTGTTTGTTGTTTCATTGCTGTTTGCTCCTTGTTTACTGCAGAGTTAGTTCATGCAATTTTATTAATTTTGGTTGTTTATTGGCCAAGAACAAGAAATACTATAATAGAAGATAAATAAATAAATGAGTCTCGGACGTCGGGCGATCATCCAGTATAAACTAACATGACCACGTACAACATCCAGTACAGAAATCACTCTCCATAATGTTTTTTACAGATATAGCAAATATCTATACATGCACATCACATATACAAACACAAGAGTCAGAACAACAGGAGATGCACCGTTACGTTATTATTACTGTTTATAACACTTGTGCTTGATTTACACTGTTTATATATGAAGTAAATACGTGCATGTCAGCGCGTGCATGCACTTGTATGTATTTCCGTTTTCCAATATTGGTTTTTGAAACGAATAACGACTCGTTTTCTTGTTTTTCAACTTTGGGATTTGAAGTGAAAAACGAATGACCAAAGGTACACGGAGCTGGAACCTTTTGTCTGGACTTGTTTTTGGCATTCTCTACAGAATACATTATTCCGCTGCTCATCTGACACTTTGAATCCGAACCATCTCCAAATAATTGAGCCATTATTATTCTTTTTACTAAGCAGCTCATCCACCGTCTCCATGCCCTCATGGGAGTTTTACTTACAGAAATGTGTTCTGAGGGCAGAAAGAATTGGTGGTGGCGGGGCAGGTGAACATGCGCAGAGACTAACTGGGAGAAGAGAAAGACGAACTGTCGGATCTAATTGGAACGCAACATCTATATCGATATACGCGATATTGTCTTATCCTATATCGCGTATGAAAATATATCGATATTTTATCAAATCTCGATATATCGCCCAGCCCTAGGTTTAATCCACATCCAGGTAGAAATGTGTTTAAAACAGAATTTAATATGCCCAAGAAAACCATTTCAGAATCTTTTCCGGGCAGTTGTTACACAAGTGCAAACACACCGCGATGCCAAAAGTATGTAGATATTATTTTGCAATATTATTTTCCCATTGGTTTTTTTGTACTTTGTACTGAATTGCTCAGTGAAAGAAAATAAGGAAAATATTTATACTGAAATAAAGTTGTAATATATTAGAGAATATTATTGTACAGTTATAAAAATTAATCCTAATAATGATAAAATTTAAGGAATTTATTTCTTTTAGTAGGAAGAACCTCTTAAACATGGTGCTTTTTGTTAAAAGGAAAAAACTTTATCGTAAAAGCATTACAACCTTATTTTAACTTTTTTTGAAAATATTGCAACTTTAATTTTATACAAGAATTTAGACATTTATAAAATAATTTTTTTTATATTATAGTTTTGTTCTTAAAATATTGACTCAATTTTGTGTGTAAGTTGTGCTGGTATGAGTGGATCAGACACAGACACTGGATTTCTTCCACTGTCAGAACTTAAATTAAAAATGTTTTTCTAAGTCATTTTTTTATTCTTAAACTTTTTTTCTAAAACTATTTTTGTTCTTAAACTTGTTTCTAAATCTATTTTTATTCTTAAATTTCCACAAAGTTGAATCAGTTCATCTGGACACAAGTTTGTTGTAGAGATACGTTTCGTCACTCAATCCAAGTGACTTCTTCAGTCTGAAGAAGTCATTCGGATTGAGTGACGAAACGTATCTCTACAACAAACTTGTGTCCAGACATTTCTAACATTTTGTGGATTTGTGTACCTGGATTATTGAGCATGCATCAACATATTCTTAAATTTGTTTTTAAAACATTTCTTTATTCTTAAACTAGTTTCTAAAACATTTTTTATTCTTAAACTTATTTCTAAAACGTGATTCTCAAAATGTCTAAACAAAATTGTTTATTCTCAAACTTTTTTCTAAAACATTTTTATTCTTAAACTTATTTCTAACTTTTTTTTCTTAAACTTTTTTCTAAATCATTTTTTATTCTTATACTTATTTCTAAAAAAATTGTATTCCTAAACTTTTTTCTAAAACATTTTTATTCTTAAACTTATTTCTAAAACATTTTTTATTCTTAAATGTTTTTCTAAAACATTTTTTTATTCTTATACTTATTTCTAAAAAAATTTTATTCCTAAACTTTTTTCTAAAACATTTTTATTCTTAAACTTATTTCTAAAACATTTTTTATTCTTAAATGTTTTTCTAAAACATTTTTTTATTCTTAAACTTATTTCTAAAACATTTTTTATTCTTAAATGTTTTTTTAAAACATTTTTTATTCTTAAACTTATTTCTAAAACATGTTTTATTCTTGAATTTGTTTCTAAAATATTTTTTTAATTCCAAAACTTGTTTCTAAAATACTTTTTTTATTTTTTTACTTTTTTCTAAAACTATTTTCTTATATTGACATTTACTTGGAACATTTTAATGTTAGTTGATTCACAAAATATTATGACTTTATTGTCAAATCTTTAATTTGTATTCATTCATTTATTATTATTTTTTTACCACTGATTCATTATGGTTAGAGTTGGGGTGGGTTTATTTCCTCAGAAATCACTGGGCAAAGTGCATTAACACACCCCAGAAAGGATGCCAGTAAAGCCAGTCCATTGTGGGGCTTTAGTCAAATTGGCCAGTCATATCTGTATGTAGATGCCAGTCCAGCTGATAGCACTGCTGGTTTTACTGCACCATTGTTACTTTATTTTAATAATATCAGAACAAATCTTTTTTACTTAAAATATTATGGCTTTAATATCAGAATAACTGTTACAGAAATACGGTGATTTACTACTCAAACTGTCACGATAGTGGAGCTTGGCTTTATTTTTCAGAACGTTATGACATCATTTTCATAGTAGCAAAAAAAGCTTTATATATGTTGATTCTACTGTTAATACATTTTTTGCTTATGCACATGTATGACCCCCAAAGTAGACTCCTCTCTGTTCATTCCAGCAGATCTTGTTGCTTTAGAGATCTATCAGCCTCAGACAGACAGACAGTAGTAACATCGTTAGGTTTTGTCAGTAGGCCGTTCCGAACATATTTGACTGGGTTTAATTGCGTTATTACTTCTCATGGCTTCCTCAATTACATAATTAAAAGCTCTCTGTTGCTAATTAGGAAGCATTTTGCTTTTAGGAAGTGCCGCTCGAAAGTAATTAGTAAGTGAACACGACCTGGAGTGATTCATGAGCTCGAGCTCGTCTTATTTATGACTCTCTGTCTGGAAGCTCTGTGGTTACGATTAGCTTCCTACCATAACACGAGAGGTTTTAAACGCCGTTTCAGTCCCTTCGCCTCCTCCACCGCGTTCAGGTGTAACAGGACCTCAAACGTCAATCAATCCACCACAACAAAGCGTCTCCGTCTGAGGGCTTGATTTAAAGGCTTTTTTTAGGGCTGCACATGGCACGCTAACACAAGGCAAGACGCGCTCGTTGTTCTCATTACTCTCTTTATTGTAATGTCTGGTAACGACTGTTTTTGTGTATATTATGTGGATAATCAAAACACGGCTAATGATCCCACTGCTTGAGCAGGTGTTTACAAGCAAGACGCATGACCAAAAATGTTTGTTGGAACGTTCAAACTAGTACAAAATAATGTTGCTTGTATTTAGGAGAACTTAATGAATAGCTCTGAAGGTAGAGGATCTAACATGAGCTGCAGTGTTGGAACATTACACTTCTAGATCAGATATGGAGTCTTTTTATACACGAGAGATACAGAGAGTGGCAACTATGTTTTCTTTAGTTTCCTTCTGGATCAATAAACTATCTATCTTATCTGTCTGTCTACCTGTCTGTCTGTCTGTCTACCTGTCTGTCTATTTATCTGTCTGTCTACTTATCTGTCTGTCTTTATCTATCTGTCTGTCTGTTTCTCTGTCTACCTATCTGTCTGTGTATTTATCTATCTATCTGTCTATCTGTTTACCTATCTGTCTGTGTATTTATCTATCTATCTGTCTGTCTGTCTACCTATCTGTCTGCCTGTCTACCTGTCTGTATGTCTACCTATCTACCTGTCTGTCTGTCTACATATGTGTCTATCTATCTGTGTATCTATCTGTCTGTCTGTTTCTCTGTCTACCTGTCTGTCTGTCTGTCTACATATCTGGTTGTTTGTCTGTGTATCTATCTGTCTGTATGTCTATCTTCGTATCTATCTATCTGTCTGTCTGTTTCTCTGTCTACCTGTCTGTCTATCTATCTACCGGTCTGTCTGTCTACCTATCTACCTGTCTACCTATCTACCTGTCTGTCTGTCTACATATCTGTCTGTCTGTGTATCTATCTATCTGTCTGCCTGTGTATCTATCTGTCTGTCTGTTTCTCTGTGTACCTATCTGTCTGTCTGTCGGTCTACCTATCCTATTTTACATCATCCCATGTGCTCCAGAGAAGAAGGTGTGTAAATTCTTAGATACCTTAAAATGCTGCCTACTGAGATGCCTTAATCTGACTGATATTCTGACTGAATAGCGGTGAAGGCAATCCCAGCATTCAGTGTGGCACAACTTTTCTCACAAAAAATTATAAATATGGTGGACAATGTTGCATCAGGTAAAAATGGGCCCTTCAGTCCGATTGGATACAAAATACAAACTAACCACACAGCTTTGGGCCCTGTCCCATTTCTTTCTTGCTTTTTGCACGCCATTACTCGGTCCTGCTATCAAACCCTGGAATGAATGCACAGCTTCTTACCTAGAGCTAGCATTATGCATGGATGGCGCTAATGTGGTTTGGTTCCTTCGGCTGCAAAATTTTGACACAGTTCACTGAAGCAGCTACCTAGGCGTGACGCTCCTCCGTTCTGTATATTTGTATAGTCACGTTTGTCTCAAGCACAGAATATATACATGTATTTAACTTATCCACAGCGTGTACACTGTTTCCAAGTAGTAAAAATCTGACATTTTTTAGACATGAGGTTTGGTGTTGCTTGACATGCTACAGACCAGTCATGCTATTGAAGTCACAGACTCGAGTCCCCATCTCTGCTATACATACATGTTCGGCTATGTCTGGAGGCGGGATGGCCGAAGTAATGCGATAGATTGGCGCCCTGTCTAGGGTGTGTAAACCCCTTTCGCCCAATGATTCCAGATGGATAAAGCAGCTGATAAAAATGACATTAAATGAAATATCACACTATAAGAACTTAAATGGAACTCAGTAGTTATTGTGTATTGCAGCTAGTGACTGCTTATATCAGTAGGGCTTGGGTTTTCTTTTTTGAATCATGAGGATGTTTGAATGATGCCGTCTGCAGTCATGGCATACATGTTCCTTATAAGTGTACGTGAACTTTTAAATTACCTTTACTATTATACTGTAGAGTATTAGATGACTTTGCCTGGCTGGATATATTTTTGGTCGGTGGACTATTCTCAGTCCAGCAGTGACAGTGAGGTGTTTAAAAACTCCATCAGCGTTACTTATCCACTCATACAGCACAACACACACTAACACACTACCACCATGTCAGTGTCACTGCAGTGCTGAGAATGATCCATTACTTAAATAATACCTGCTCTGTGATGGTCCTGGGAGAGTCCTGAGTCTGACCATTGAAGACCAGCATGAAAGGGGGCTAACAAAGCATGCAGAGAAACAAATGGACTACAGTCAGTAATTGTAGAACTACAAAGTGCTTCTATATGGTAAGTGGAGCTGATGAAATGAACAGTGCGTGTAGAAACAAGGAGGTGGTTTTAATGTTATGGCTGATCTCAAATAGTCTAAAACTCCACCAACATGATGAACTTGAAAATGGGTTGATGAGCTGAATCCGGTGTTAACAGCTACTGTAGTCTAGTCTGCATGAAATACAAATCAGCAGTTTCAGGCATATCGTTAGAGCGATGTCTTTCCTGAATGTGTCTTGCTGTCTGCAGCTTTTAAATAACCTTTATTTTCAGCATAGAAAGGAATGCTCGATTTGCGTTGGAAATGGAGCAGAAAACTAACCGACTCTGAGGTATTATACAGGCGCTGGGCTCACAAGTGGATCCGCAGGCCCTCGGATGAAAGCAGAAACACATTTTTTCGATACAAGCTGCTAGGCGTTCCTTCAGAAAGGTGATCGCTACGCTCCTGTGTTTTCGGGCCAGTGGTGCCAGAACTTGGACCATGGCTGGTGTTGAAAAGCTGTTTGTGTTATTTTGATGTATTGAAATGGAAAGTGCCGTTGAGTTAGTCGAGTGTCACTGAGCTTGACAGATTGCGTAACCTTTCGAGAAGTCCCACACTGTTTCTGGACGGGTTTCTGGTTTGTTTCCACCACACTCCAGGAATCGTGAAAGTGTTGTGAAATGACAGCAGTAATGGAAATTATGAAGTAATGATGTCAATTTTAGTTTTGTAAGGTGTTTTCGCTTTGCTGTGGACTCAAAAAGTGTTTTTTTAGCTCATTGTTATGTTCTGAGTCTATTTTGCCCTTGCAGTGAAGTGAATGCAGTTAAAAAGCTTAAAATCCCAACTTTTTACCTCACTATTTGGGCGGCACGGTGGCTAAGTGGGTAGCACTGTCGCCTCAAAGCAAGAAGGTCCTGGATTCAATCCCTAGGTGGGGCGGTCTGGATCCTTTCTGTGTGGAGTTTTCATGTTCTACCAGTGTCTGCGTGGGTTTCCTCCCACAGTCCAAAGACATGCAAGTGAGGTGAATTGGAGACACTAAATTGTCCATGCCTGTGTTCGATATAACCTGTTGATATAACCTTAACATGACGTTAAAATCCTAAAAAATAAACAAACAAACCTCACTATTTAAAAAAAATAATAATACAAATTGGAGTATGAGCACCATCAATGCCATTGCTATCAATGGCTGGTAATCAGATAGCGCTTTTCCACCAAAAGAACCCTGGTTCTTCAACCGGTTCTGTTCAGGTTTCTTCGAACTTTGGTGTTTTGTAGAGAACTGATGCACGTTTCCACCAGTTTTTGGGAACCAAGCCTGCATCATCAACGGTGGGCGTTACACAGTGAAAATAAAGAGTCGTAACATGATGACGGAGCGTGTAGATTATGTAAGAGCAGTTGTGCTGTTGTTACAGATGTTTTTTTTTAATGCAAAAAGCATCGCTCAACTATCGGTAACAAGAAGACGTAGACGTGTTTGTCGCAGTTGTTGTTTTCTTTAGTTCATTGACGTTAGAAGCATATTGCGGGCCGCTCAGGTGGCGCAGCGGTAAAAACACACGCTGTTCACCAGAGCTGAGATCTCAAATACATTGTAACGAATCTTGGCCCTGCCTGCCGGCTGAGGCTGAGCAGCCACATGAACAACGATTGGCCTGTTGTTCAGATAGGGGCGGGACTAAGCCGGATGGGGACTCTCTCTCAGACTAGTGCAATTACGACCTCTGCTGGCTGGTTGGTGGCGCCTGCACGGAGATGGGAAAGGAGTGCGGTAGAGGGTGTGGCTCTCCGTACACAGCGCTGTACTGCACTGCACTCGTCAAGTGTAGGTGATAAGATGTTCGATTGCTGTGCACGTGTCAGAGGGGGCGTGGAGCAGCCTCGTCCTCCCCAGTCAGGAGCAGGGACCAGCATTAGTGAGAGGATGATTGACGGGCAGAAATTGGATGCGCTAAAGTGGGAGAAAAAGGGGGGAAAAAGAAGCATGTTGCAAATAGCTGTTTTGCTCAGAGTTCGGCTTGAGCGATAGAACATCACCAAAGTTCCACAACACGAACATCCATCTGTGTGAAATAACCATCAAATCTACTCTAAAAGCTCCACATGTATCTGTGTTCAGCCGTATTAACTCCACATGTGGTGTTTTTGCAGCTGCTTCTTGAGAAACTCGAAAAAGCTTCACCTAATAAAATGTAACGTGGCTGAATGTCCTAAAAGAAACGCTCAATTTTTCTCAGTTATTACTGCTCATAACTGCTCTGTACTGCCCAAATTCATCAGTCATTGTTTTAGTACAACAAGCCACGTTACGCTTTATTTTTCACGTTAAGCGTTTATATCACTCAGCGTCATATCACTCAGTTCAACGCTTTGAAAATATCAGCGAATATCAGCAGCAGACCGACTCAAAATTTAATCAGGTGAACTTTCAAAGATGAAAGTGCTGCACAAACGGGGTTTAGCAGCTTCTCATGTGAAAGCAACCAAACCTCTAAATTGTGATACACCCACAGATTACGTCACGGTTTGCGCTGAAAAACCAAGTATTCTGGGGTGCCAGATTAGAACGCTCATTCGCTGGTTGGAACCTCTGGTTCCGTGTGTGGAAACACGCAGAACTGGTTCAAAATCAAGTTCGCGAACCGGAACGGAGCCGGATCCGCGTCGGTGGAAAAGGGCTAAGGGAGTGCATAAGCTTTCTGTTTTGGAGAGACAGTCTTCTTCATTTAAAGCACCACTAGCCAGACTTGGGAATTTGGGAGCTTAGGTTAACAGAAGGGCCCCATTCCTGCAAGTCTATTAAACTGTACATTCAACAGCCCAAGATTCAAAAAGAATGCTTGTCTGAATTGAAGTGTCTTAAAGGAAGCACATGCTAGCCGTCACCCTCCCGGTCTGGTAGCTGTCATTAACTAGTGGGTGGAAATAAGCAGTGATTTTAGAATAAAAACAAAACTGGGTAATAAATGCCTGTCATGCCAGAGCACCTCTGATATAAAACATGTTTCGTTAGCTAAATAAGTGCAGGGTTTCTGAAATACCAGGTTTGAGGCTTTGACAAAATAACGTTTTAAACTGTAAGCTTCTAATAAATTCTGATCGGCAAAAATACTTTAGCTCGGACCCCACCTTCCAAACAAGGTATCTATCAAAAGTGGTCCAAGGGCTCAGGTGGCGCAGCGGTAAAAACACACTCTGCAACCAGAGCTGGGATCTCGAATACATCGTATCGAATCTCAGCTCTGCCTTGCCAGCTGAGGCTGAGCGGCTACATGAACAACGATTGGCCTGTTGTTCAGATGGGCGGGACTAAGCCGGATATGGGTCTCTCTCTGTCAGACTGGTGCAATTACGACCTCTGCTGGCTGATTAGAGGCGCCTAAACAGAGATGAGGAAAGAGTGCTCTTAGGGTGTGTCTCTCCGTACACAACGCTAGGTGGCACAATACTCGTCAATGTGTGGGTGATGAGATGCATTCGGCTTGCTGCCCACGTGTCGGAGGGGGCGTGGGTTAGCTTCGATCTCCTCGGTCAGAGCAGGGATCGGCATTGGCGGAGAGAAAGCACTATGAAATTGGGCAATTGGATGCGCCAAAGGGGGAGAAAAAGGGGAGAAAATGCATTAAAAAAAAAAAAGTTGTCCAAAGAATGAAGAGTGGTAAACCAACGACAGGGTCATGGGCGGCAAAGGCTCACTGATGCACGTGGTGAGCGAAGGCTGGTCCGTGCGGTCCGATCCAACAGACGAGCTACTGTAGCTCAAATTGCTGAAGAAGTTAATGCTGGTTCTGATAGAGAGGTGTCAGAATACACAGTGCATCACAGTTTGTTGCGGCAGCAAAAGGGGGGTCAACACAATATTAGGATTAGGTCATAATGTTATGCCTCATCTGTGTATATTAGTAGAAATATTGTACATGCAGCTTAAAGCTTGAGAACCGAGGTTAGGACGCCGGAGCACCTGAAGTCCTTCCTTCTATCTGTAGTGGAAAAATGCCGTATGGTTCCGTACTTTGCATCTAAAACTGCATTAACCTCACAAGTAGAAAAGCGCCGTCATTTATAGCAACGCAATTCTGCTCCTCACAGTTGGCGAGCGAGTAAAAACTCAGTACTTACCTGCCATTTACAAGCAGTGAATGATATGAAGATTTTAAAGCCTGTTTAAATACTTAAGCGAGAACTCCCCACGTTTACGAGCGGAGCGTATTTAAGAGTTGTAGGCAGGGTGCAGGATCTTCCCCTAGCGCTACACTGTTAAGGGGACCGATGGTGTTCGCGTGGTTATTGCGTTCAGGCCCTGGGCGTCTTTCAGCAGGCTCCTGGCCGGACTGCGCTCTATAAAACAAGCTAGTCCTGCTTACTCACGGTGCCCCTAAACCTCCCCGCTATTATTCATAGTTTCCAACAGCTCTGCCGCCCCGAATAAAACCCGCTCCCGTGCTCTTTTAAAGGCATGACTTCTGAGATAAATGGCTTTTCCTATTGTTATTCGGAAAAAAAAGTTTCCCAGAATATCCTTTGTCTAGTAAGTAGCTACTACTTACACATGCACACACATTAAGCTGTTTATATGTTCATACCATTTAAGCTTTTAAGGGTTTTGTCCATTCCTAAGGTTACACGGTGCATTTTCGAAGTATTTTCACGTTCCTCTGTAAAGACCACAAACCCTTAATTTAAAATGATTGCATTTGCATTGTGGGAAGTTTTTCACTTGTAGCGTACATTTATTTCATAGTGGTTTTGGAATTAATTTGGAATATTGTTCTGTAATTGAATAGTTGGACAACATACAGTGTATCACAAAAGTGAGTACACCCCTCACATTTCTGCAAATATTTTATTATATCTTTTCATGGGACAACACTATAGAAATAAAACTTGGATATAACTTAGAGTAGTCAGTGTACAACTTGTATAGCAGTGTAGATTTACTGTCTTCTGAAAATAACTCAACACACAGCCATTAATGTCTAAATGGCTGGCAACATAAGTGAGTACACCCCACAGTGAACATGTCCAAATTGTGCCCAAAGTGTCAATATTTTGTGTGACCACCATTATTATCCAGCACTGCCTTAACCCTCCTGGGCATGGAATTCACCAGAGCCGCACAGGTTGCTACTGGAATCCTCTTCCACTCCTCCATGATGACATCACGGAGCTGGTGGATGTTAGACACCTTGAACTCCTCCACCTTCCACTTGAGGATGCGCCACAGGTGCTCAATTGGGTTTAGTCCATCACCTTTACCTTCAACTTCCTCAGCAAGGCAGTTGTCATCTTGGAGGTTGTGTTTGGGGTCGTTATCCTGTTGGAAAACTGCCAGTTTTCGAAGGGAGGGGATCATGCTCTGTTTCAGAATGTCACAGTACATGTTGGAATTCATGTTTCCCTCAATGAACTGCAGCTCCCCAGTGCCAGCAACACTCATGCAGCCCAAGACCATGATGCTACCACCACCATGCTTGACTGTAGGCAAGATACAGTTGTCTTGGTACTTCTCACCAGGGCGCCGCCACACATGCTGGATACCATCTGAGCCAAACAAGTTTATCTTTGTCTCGTCAGACCACAGGGCATTCCAGTAATCCATGTTCTTGGACTGCTTGTCTTCAGCAAACTGTTTGCGGGCTTTCTTGTGCGTCAGCTTCCTTCTGGGATGACGACCATGCAGACCGAGTTGATGCAGTGTGCGGCGTATGGTCTGAGCACTGACAGGCTGACCTCCCACGTCTTCAACCTCTGCAGCAATGCTGGCAGCACTCATGTGTCTATTTTTTAAAGCCAACCTCTGGATATGACGCCGAACACGTGGACTCAACTTCTTTGGTCGACCCTGGCGAAGCCTGTTCCGAGTGGAACCTGTCCTGGAAAACCGCTGTATGACCTTGGCCACCATGCTGTAGCTCAGTTTCAGGGTGTTAGCAATCTTCTTATAGCCCAGGCCATCTTTGTGGAGAGCAACAATTCTATTTCTCACATCCTCAGAGAGTTCTTTGCCATGAGGTGCCATGTTGAATATCCAGTGGCCAGTATGAGAGAATTGTACCCAAAACACCAAATTTAACAGCCCTGCTCCCCATTTACACCTGGGACCTTGACACATGACACCAGGGAGGGACAACGACACATTTAGGCACAATTTGGACATGTTCACTGTGGGGTGTACTCACTTATGTTGCCAGCTATTTAGACATTAATGGCTGTGTGTTGAGTTATTTTCAGAAGACAGTAAATCTACACTGCTATACAAGCTGTACACTGACTACTCTAAGTTATATCCAAGTTTCATGTCTATAGTGTTGTCCCATGAAAAGATATAATGAAATATTTGCAGAAATGTGAGGGGTGTACTCACTTTTGTGATACACTGTACATCTAAAATAAAAATAAACCAGTCCTTATGTACACCGATCAACCATAACAATGAAACCACCTCCTTGTCCATTTTTGTCAGCTCCACTTACCATATAGGAGCACTTTATAGTTCTACAATTACTGACTGTAGTCCATCTGTTTCTCTGCATGCTTTGTTAGCCCCCTTTCACCCTGTTCTTCAATGGTCAGGACTCTCCCAGGACCACCACAGAGCAGGTATTATTTAGGTGGTGGATCATTCTCAGCACTGAAGTGACAATAACATGGTGGTGGTGTGTTAGTGTGTGTCGTTTTGGTGAGAATGGATCAGACACAGCAGCGCTGCTGGAGTTTTTAAATACCGTGTCCACTCACTGTCCACTTTATTAGACACTCCTATCTAGTTGGTCCACCTTGTAGATGTAAAGTCAGAGACGATCGCTCATCTATTGCTGCTGTTTGAGTTGGTCATCTTCTAGACCTTCATCAGTGGTCACAGGACGCTGCCCAAGTGGCGCTGTTGGCTAGATGTTTTTGGTTGGTGGACTGTTCTCAGTCCAGCAGTGACAGTAAGGTGTTGCACAGCGGTAAAAACACATGCTGGAACCAGAGCTGGGATCTCGAATACATCGATACATCGTATCGAATCTCAGCTCTGCCTTCCGGCTAAGGCTGAGCGGCCACGTGAACAACGATTGGCCTGTTGTTCAGATATGGGCGGGACTAAGCCGGATGAGGCCTCTCTCCCATGACTGGTGCAGTTATGACCTCTGCTGGCTGATTGATGGCGCCTGCACAGAGATGAGAAAAGAGTGCTCTCAGGATGTGCACTGCACTGGTCAAAGTGTATGTGATAAGGTGCATACGGCATGCTGCCAACGTGTCGGAGGGGGCATGGGTTAGCTTCATTCTCCTCAATCCAAGCAGGGATCGGCATTGGTGGAGAGGAAGCATGATGCAATCGGGCAATTGGACGTGCTAAAAGGGAGAAAAACGGGAGAAAATTCATAAAGAAAATATATTTAACAAAAAAACCTCCAGCAGCGCTGCTGTGTCTGATCCACTCATACTAGCACAAGACACACTGCAGTGCTGAGAATGATCCACCACCCAAATAATACCTTCTCTGTAGTGGTCCTGGGAGAGTCCTGACCATTGAAGAACAGGGTGAAAGCAGGCAAAAAAAGCATGTAGAGAAACAGATGGACTACAGTCAGTAATTGTAGAACTACAAAGTGCTTCTATATGGTAAGTGGAGCTGATAAAATGGACAGTGAGTGGTTTTAATGTTATGGCTGATGGGTGTATATTGGTGATTATTTAAACCTGGTTATCCGAAGCCGGTCCCAAGTCACCATAAGACGGACGGGAACTATACACGTCCTTCTCAGCACGGCGGTGCGTCGCGGCGACCGGCATGTCTCATTAATACAGCATGAAATTGGAAATGCGAATTCCCTCGGAGCTGCCAGATCCCTGCTCGCTCATGCAGGAGGTAAGTATTTCTCTCTGGGAGACTGGCTAGAGGACACCGGAGACAATGCCAAAAGGAAACAGGGACCGATCGAGTGAGCGAGAGAAAGTAGAGAGAGGGAACGCGGAATGTCAGGGCGTATTACTGAGGCGAGAATGAAAAGTAGTCTACATTTGCATTGCTTAATGTAAATGACAGATATTGCTACAGGCTCACGCTGAATTCTCTTTTCTTCTCTGGCAGCACAGGAATCAAATCAGGACATAAAAAGAAATGTTTCATTTACATAAAGCCAACAGCACCACACTGTTGCTTGTTTTTAACGAGCTGCTGGTTTATTTAAAAGTCTGAACACTTTCCATATAAACCGCTGGTGGCCGTCTAGCCGACCAATCTAACCTCTGCCGTCTGCTGTCTGTGTGCAGTGCCTGGAGCCATGCAAGGAATCCTGGGAACAGAGGGACGGACCCTGCCGCGAGCTGTGCGAGGTATCCGCAACACTACTCCTTTTATTCAGAACGGCTGACGCTCGCGGTATGGTAATCTACAACCCCAAATCAGAAAAAGTTGGGACAGTATGGAAAATGCAAATAAAATAAAAATGCAGTGTTCCTTACATTTACTTTGACTTTTATTTGATTGCAGACAGGATGAACCCAAGATATTTCACGTTTTGTCTGCTCAACTTCATTTCATTTATTCATAAACATCCATTCCTGCATTTCAGGCCTGCAACAAATTCCAAAAAAAGGGCTCGTAATGAGGTGAAAAAACTAAATGATGCGATTTTAAACAGGTGATGTCAACAGGTGATTGTAATCATGGTTTGGTACAAAAGCAGCATCCAGAAAAAGGCTGAGTCTTTGATGAGCAAAGATGATCAGAGGATCTCCAGTTTGTCAACTAATGTGTGAGAAAATGATTGAAATGTTTAAAAACAGCGTACCTCAGGCCGCTCAGGTGGCGCAGCGGTAAAAACACACGCTGGAACCAGAGCTGGGATCTCGAATACATCGTGTCGAATCTCAGCTCTGCCTGCCGGCTAAGGCTGAGTGGCCACACGAACAACGATTGGCCTGTTGTTCAGAAATGGGCGGGACTAAGCCGGATATGTCTCTCTCATAACTAATGCAATAACGACCTCTGCTGGCTGATTGATGGCGCCTGCACAGAGATGAGAAAAGAGTGCTCTCACGGTGTGTCTGTCTGTACGCAACACTGAGCTGCACTGCACTCGTCAAAGTGAAGGTGATAAGATGCATACGGCATGCTGCCCACGTGTCGGAGGGGGCGTGGGTTAGCTTCGTTCTCCTCAATCAGAGCAGGGATCGGCATTGGTGGAGAGAAAGCATGACACAGTCGGGCAATTGGACACGCTAAAAGGGAGAAAAAGGGGAGAAAATGCATAAAGAAAATATATATTAAAAAAAACAATGTACATCAAAGAACGATTGGAAGGGATTTGCATATTTCTCCCTCTACAGTGCATAATATCATTAAACCATTCAAGGAATCAGGAGGAATTTCAGGGCATAAAGGCCAAGGGTGCAAGTTTAAGCTGAACACTCGTGATCTTCGATCCCTCAGACAGCACTGCATCAAGAACCGCCACTCAACAATAGCTGATATAACCACATGGGTGAGGGATTACTTTGGCAAACCTTTGTCAAGCACTACAATACAGAGTTACATGCACAAATGCCACTTAAAAGTTTACTGTGCAAAAAAGAAGCCTTATGTTAACCATGTCCAGAAGCGGTGCGACTTCTCAGGACTTTTTTTGAATGTGTTGCAGCCTGAAATGCAGGAATGGATGTTTATTAATAAATGAAATGAAGTTGAGCAGATAAAGCATGAAATATCTCAGGTTCATCCTGTCTGCAATGAAATAAAAGTAAATGTAAGAAACTAAAAGACTCTGATTTGGGGTTGTAAATACTGCTAATGGGTTGTTGTCCTTTATCAAAGACTTTTGCTCGCTCCCATGTTAGAACTCGCTAAATCCCATTGTCCTGAGAATAATAACCCTAAATGAACTTCCTCTTTCGTTTCCAAGGCTTTTGTATACACGATTCTATGAACGTCGCACATCCTGTGATTGTAATAGACTCGTCACGACTCGGTTTAATTCGAAATGAGGTTTTTTTGGCAAAGCCACGTTTCTCCTTTCCTGTTACATGATTCATAAAATCACAAGAACAATGAGGTCTCTGAATGGCTCGTGATTAGCATGCATGCCAAACGCTTGGAACCTTATCCAGCTTCGGTGGTTTAGATCAATAACACATGTACCACTCTGACCCTGGTCATACACTTCACTGCCAAGACATAATGCTATTGGTAGCAACGACCAATTTTATGCATTTTTATTCACAGAATTTAGCAGGCGCTTTTATCCAAAATGTTAATAAACGAATACCATGCAAGTAATTTAGGGTTAAAGGCCTTGCATAGGGGCCCAACAGTGAGTGGTAGTTGGGATTAAACCAGGAACCTTCTAAGCACTTTTACAATATCATAAAACATCTCACTGTGTTAAATATCAACAAGTCTTATGCTTTGGTTATTAAAAATAAAGTAGTGTAGTGATCAGAACTAGTTCAGCATTCAGAATGTACAGTTTAAGCAAAGTTGGTTGCACATATTACATTACATACAACACACATATGAACTGGGCGGCACGGTGACTCAGTGGGTGCTGGAGTTTCTATTAGACACTCCTACCTAGTTGGTCCACCTTGTAGATGTGAAGTCAGAGACGATCGCTCATCTATTGCTGCTGTTTGAGTTGGTCATCTTCTAGACCTTTATCAGTAGTCACAGGACGCTGCCCACAGGGCGCTGTTGGCTGGATATTTTTGGTTGGTGGACTGTTCTCAGTCCATCAGTGACAGTGAGGTGTTTATAAACTCCAGCAGCGCTGCTGTATCTGATCTCCTGATGTCCCTGCAGTGCTGAGAATGATCCACCACCTAAATAATACCTGCTCTGTAGTGGTCCTGGGAGAGTCCTGACCATTGAAGAACAGCATGAAAGGGGGCTAACAAAACATGTAGAGAAACAGATGGACTACAGTCAGTAATTGTAGAACTACAAAGTGCTTCTGTATGGTAAGTGGAGCTGATAACATGGACAGTTAGTGTAGAAACAAGGAGGTGGTTTTAATGTTAGGAGGAATGCTGGGAGGAAACCGGAGCTCCCGCTGGAAACCCACGCGGACACAGGGAGAACATGCAAGCTCCAAACAGAAAGTACCCAGACTGCCCCACCTGGAAATCAAACCCAGGACCTTCTTGCTGTGAGGCAACAGTGCTACACACACATCTTTCAAATTGAGCTGTTTACATATAATTTAAATGATTAATTTAACATTTAGCCCTCCTGTAGCTTAATGGATGATAATTCCTTTAACCCATCATATATTAATAAATGTAAACATGTTTACCAGTGCTGCGTATTAAATATACATCCTAGTGTTTTTGCTGACTTGTATTTTCATCACTTTGCACCAGCGCGTGTTTGCCAAGCGTCACGGCGAGTGTGTGATGAGCTGCGAGTTCCTCCGCTCCGTAACGCTGCTGAAGCAGGGCGAGTGTCCGGCTCCGGAGCGCGCCAGCGGATTCGCCGCGGCCTGCGTCGAGGGGTGCGCAGAGGACGCAGAGTGCCCGGGACACAAGAAATGCTGTGCTAACGGATGCGGGCACACGTGCCAGCCACCCAGAAATCTCTACAGAGGTACAGTACAGGATGCATAACATATTAATATTACAAAACACAATGTTGTGGTCAATTCTGGAAAAAGAAGCCAAAACATAGACATTATTTAGTTTGTTTACATTGTTTTACACTTTGGTTCTATTCATGACAGCACAGGTAGTTACTCATTACACAAGGTTCATCAGTTCAAGTTCAATGTGAAACACAGTCACAGACAAATTTGTATCTCCAATTTGGGGCGGCTCGGGTGGGAAGAACCAGTTGCCTCACAGCCACAAGGTCCTGGGTTCAATATTGAGTAAATGAGTAACTAACGCTCCTGTCATGAATGTAACCAAAGTGTAAAATATGACATTAAAATCTTAATAATCAAATAAATGTCTCCGGGGCTGCTCAGGTGGCACTGCGGTAAAACATGCTAGCACACCAGAGGTGGCATTTCGAACTCATCGGTTCGAAACTCAGCTCTGCCATCCGGCTGGGCTGGGCGGCTACATGAACAACGATTGGCTTGAACGAATTACGACCTCCGCTGGCTGATTGATGGCGCCTGCACATACAGTGTATCACAAAAGTGAGTACACCCCTCACATTTCTGCAAATATTTCATTATATCTTTTCATGGGACAACACTATAGACATGAAACTTGGATATAACTTAGAGTAGTCAGTGTACAACTTGTATAGCAGTGTAGATTTACTGTCTTCTGAAAATAACTCAACACACAGCCATTAATGTCTAAATAGCTGGCAACATAAGTGAGTACACCCCACAGTGAACATGTCCAAATTGTGCCCAAATGTGTCGTTGTCCCTCCCTGGTGTCATGTGTCAAGGTCCCAGGTGTAAATGGGGAGCAGAGCTGGTAAATTTGGTGTTTTGGGTACAATTCTCTCATACTGGCCACTGGATATTCAACATGGCACCTCATGGCAAAGAACTCTCTGAGGATGTGAGAAATAGAATTGTTGCTCTCCACAAAGATGGCCTGGGCTATAAGAAGATTGCTAACACCCTGAAACTGAGCTACAGCATGGTGGCCAAGGTCATACAGCGGTTTTCCAGGACAGGTTCCACTCGGAACAGGCTTCGCCAGGGTCAACCAAAGAAGTTGAGTCCACGTGTTCGGCGTCATATCCAGAGGTTGGCTTTAAAAAATAGACACATGAGTGCTGCCAGCATTGCTGCAGAGGTTGAAGACGTGGGAGGTCAGCCTGTCAGTGCTCAGACCATACGCCGCACACTGCATCAACTCGGTCTGCATGGTCGTCATCCCAGAAGGAAGCTGACGCACAAGAAAGCCCGCAAACAGTTTGCTGAAGACAAGCAGTCCAAGAACATGGATTACTGGAATGCCCTGTGGTCTGACGAGACCAAGATTAACTTGTTTGGCTCAGATGGTGTCCAGCATGTGTGGCGGCGCCCTGGTGAGAAGTACCAAGACAACTGTATCTTGCCTACAGTCAAGCATGGTGGTGGTAGCATCATGGTCTTGGGCTGCATGAGTGTTGCTGGCACTGGGGAGCTGCAGTTCATTGAGGGAAACATGAATTCCAACATGTACTGTGACATTCTGAAACAGAGCATGATCCCCTTCCTTTCAACGGGATAACGACCCCAAACACAACCTCCAAGATGACAACTGCCTTGCTGAGGAAGCTGAAGGTAAAGGTGATGGACTAAACCCAATTGAGCAGCTGTGGCACATCCTCAAGTGGAAGGTGGAGGAGTTCAAGGTGTCTAACATCCACCAGCTCCGTGATGTCATCATGGAGGAGTGGAAGAGGATTCCAGTAGCAACCTGTGCAGCTCTGGTGAATTCCATGCCCAGGAGGGTTAAGGCAGTGCTGGATAATAATGGTGGTCACACAAAATATTGACACTTTGGGCACAATTTGGACATGTTCACTGTGGGGTGTACTCACTTATGTTGCCAGCTATTTAGACATTAATGGCTGTGTGTTGAGTTATTTTCAGAAGACAGTAAATCTACACTGCTATACAAGCTGTACACTGACTACTCTAAGTTATATCCAAGTTTTATTTCTATAGTGTTGTCCCATGAAAAGATATAATAAAATATTTGCAGAAATGTGAGGGGTGTACTCACTTTTGTGATACACTGTATTTGAGGAATAATGCTGATCAGGGTGTGGCTCTCCGTACACAAAGCTGATTCGCATATGAACTCGCCTCGTGCAGGAGAAAAGATGCAGTCGGCTACTGCACACGTGTCGGATGGGGCGTGTGTTAGTCTCACTCTTTTCAATTGGAGCGGGGGTAAGCTCCAGTGGAGAGAAAGCATTTTTGGAAAATTTGGAACACCCAGATGTGTTTGTTTGAGTATTATATTAAAATATTATAACATTTAAACCTTTTCATGTATGTATCTTTGTATACAAGAAGATGATTTAAATTTTCTTCGCCCCACCCAACCCCCCTCCCTCAAAAAAAGGGGGAAGTTGGAAACAGGGAAATTCCCCCAAATAGTTTAGGTGACATTGCTTAGTCGCACTGCTTTAACTGCACTGATCTACTGCTTACTAATGTAAACAATGTTGTTTGTTGTGTTGGTGCTTTTTAGTTGAAGTTTCAGCATAACACTGATGACTGACTGATGTTTATAATAATAAGTTAATAAAAGCTCACAGCACTATACATGACTACATAAATAGGTTGTTAATTATGAATTATGATATGAATAGATATTACTGTATCTTGCATGCAGGCGCTCCTCTGAAGCCTAGGAAGGAGCTGGTGTTTGAAGAATTACCTTCTGGCGTGTTGGAGGTGCGCTGGTCCTCCAAATTCAACGTGTCCGCAGAGCCGGTGCTGAACGTACTGCAGAGACGCTGGAATTACGGCATCCACCCCAGTGAGGATGGCGCAACCGAGTGGCAAGTGGTGGCACAGGTATGTGTGTGCTTTCATAATTTGCCTTTAATTTTTTATTTTTTTATTAACGGGACGGGTGTGTAGTGTCTGGAGGAGATGATCGAACCCAGGTTCTTAGGATCTACATTTCTTAGAGGTTCCGAGTACACCGTATAGCCATATGTATGTGGACACCCATACCCTGCTAATTATTTAGTTTTGGGGTTCCAGTCATACTCATTTTTCCCCATTACAGTATTAAATCTTTCATTTCATTTTTTATTTGGGTCATGGCGTGCCCAGCTCCCCCGGGAAACATTGGGCGTAAGGCAGTCGGCAGTCAATCGCAGTTCTTCAGCCCGTTCGTCACTGACCGTTTCAAAGTGCCTCCAATGAGATGAACTAATTGATAGTTGGGATGTAACGATGCACCACAAGACAGTTAAAAATCGGTGCACATGTGCCACGATTCGAAACGGTTATTCATTTAAGATGAATCGATGGTCACCTAAAAAAACCCAGCAGAGGGCACTGGTTTTATTCACCTCGCCTGGTCGACGGCACTTCACAAGGTTGCCAGGTAGAGGATTTTCCAGCCAAATGTATTTATGTGAGGATACTTTCTTTATTTGTATTATTCATTTATTTATATAATGTTGGATTTGTTTGAAATTTTCATTTCAGTTTTTTTTTACACGGTAAGCATTATTTGGCATAGTTTGTACCTACCTCAGAAATAAAAGGGCATTTATTATTTAGATAAATAAAAGATAAGCACAAATACTGTAAAGAGAAATAATAAAAGGAAACCGTCATCATTTGTCTTCAATTTCATTTTGTTTAAAAAAAATCGGGAAAAAAATCGTATCGTGAACCCAGTATCGTGAATCGTATCGCATCGTGGGTAGAGTGTATCGTTACATCCCTATGACGTAGTGAAAGCATCTCAGGCTGTACGAACAACAGTTACTGTGAACCAAACTTAACATGCCCGAGCTATAACACAAGTTTAAAAGTGAAACAGTGAGGAAAATCCAGTGTAAAATAAGTGGTTAGTTATGCTATGAGGATAAGTGGGATGGATCTTTTATTATATTAACATAACCCGCCATCTAACATAGTTAGACATAGTCAGTCATGTCTGTGTAGACCCCCGTCTGCCAGTAGTACAGCTGAGATTTGAACCTTGACCTCAGCAATTGTGGACCAGTGTCACACCTGCCGCACCAGTATAAAATCCATTCTATAAAACAGATCATTATTAATTTGCTGTTTTAGCATGGGGGCGGCACGGTGGCTCAGTGGGTAGCACTGTCGCCTCACAGCAAGAAGGTCCTGGGTTCGATCCCCAGGCGGGCCGGTTCGGTCCGGTCCGGTCCGGGTCCTTTCTGTGCGAGGTTGCATGTTCTCCTCGTGTCTGCGGGGGTTTTTTCTGGGAGCTCCGGTTTCCTCCCACAGTCCAAATACATGCAGTCAAGACCCTGAATTGCCCTGTAGGTGAATGGGTGTGTGTATGTGTGTGTGTGTCTGCCTCGCGATAGACTGGCGCCCCGTCCAGGGTGTTACTGTGTGCCTTGCGCCCATTGAAAATCTGGGATAGGCTCCAGCACCCCGTGACCCTAATTGGATAAGTGGTTAAGACAGCGAATGAGTGAGTGAGTGTTTCGGCATGACTGTGTAGCCTGTGTGCAAAGCTAGATCCATAAAGGCACGGTCTGTCCAGTTTAGTGTGGAGGAACTACAGTGACCTTAACCCAGATGAACACAGCTGGAATAAATTGTAAGGCTGATTACAAGCCAGGTCTTCTTGTCCAACGTCAGTGCCTGACCTCACAAATGCTCTTTTGACCGAATGGCCACAGTTTCCCCCCGACAGAAGATTGAAGGCTGATTTGGAAGTCAGTACCGAATGCTTTTGGAATGGTCAGGTGTTCACATACTTTTGACCATATGGTGTATATTTAGACAAGCCCCTTCTTCCTCTATCCATTCATTCCTATGTCGATTCCGTTTATGATTTATTTCCCTCAGTGCTGTGAGTCAGACACTTACTCAGTCTTTCTGTGCATCACTCATCCAGTTTCATGCTGCACATTCTGAATCTTTCATCCTCTCTCATAGACCTCAGAGGAACGCGTGTGGCTGACTGATATTCGCCCAGGACGCTGGTATCAGTTCAGAGTGGCTGCTGTTAATGTGCATGGAACGAGGGGATACACCACCCCCAGCAGACACTTCAGAACTTCCAAAGGTGAGACAATATGGGGTTTTCCATCTATTTTTCATTCACACTTACCTGCTGTTAGTCCACCAGGTGCCAACACAGGGCAGCAGGATAATCCGCTAGCACACCAGTACCAAGATTCTAAAGTCCTCGACATCGAAACTCAGCACTGCTACCGGTCGGTTGGGCGCCTGCAATTCCTGCAGCAGACAAGATCGGCAATTAAGTCTGCCGGGTGGGAAAAGACCGGACCGAAAAGTGGGTGGGGTCTTAAACGCTGTGCAAGGAGCCTGGTTAGTAGCCTAAGGTGCCTGTATGCCTCTCTACGTGCGAATTCACTGATAGTGTGGGCGAATAAGAGGGGCTGCGGACTGCGTACACGTCAGAGGGAGCGTGAGGCAGGCAAAATTACCCCCCCAATTAAAAATTGGGAGAAACAATGACAAATGCATAAATAAAGACTTATGATTGGCTGTGGGTCTTTTGGGGATGGTGGGGAGTTGAGTTGGGCTAAAACGGGGATTCTCGTCTTTGCTGTGCGGTTGAGGTGCCTGCTCAGGGCGCGGCTGATCGCGCTCAGCATGTGGCTTTCTATGTGCAGTAAGCTTTGTGAGAACTCGTCGCTGGTAGGTGAAAAGAAGAAATTGGCTGCGCACATGTCAGAGGAAGCGTCATTGCCTCGGCCCCCCCAGAGGATATATACATGACGCCCAGGTGGCGCAGCGGGATATTCTGCTAGCACACCAGCACTGAGATTCTGAACACCCCGGTTTGAATCTCGGCTCTGCTACCGGTCGGCTGGGTGTCATCTAGCGGGCACAACTGGCAGTGCTTGCAGCGGACAAAAATTGGCCACCAAGTCTGCTGGGTGGGACTAAATGGGTGGGGTCTGAAAATGCTGCGTAAGGACAGGGGTTGAGGGCTGCTCACGCATCGAAAGGGGTGTGTAGCAGGCAAATATACCTGCATGAATGCATTCGGGATACCCAGCAGTGGAGGTCTAATTGGTTACGCTAAATCGGGAGGAAAAGGAAAGGAAATGCATAATTAAATAGAACAAAAATATATATACATACATAAAACAAGAACTGCTGCAAGTACAAACATCTAAATGTCTATTTTATTTCATGATTTGGAACTAAATGAACTCCTTTTACTGCTTTGTTTTAACCAAGATCAGTAAGCAGAGCTCTTGTCTGTCAATTGAAAGTTTGTGGGTTCGAATCTGGCTCTGCCAAGCAGCCACTGACTGACACTGAATGGCTGATCCTGTGCTCTCAACACAGTTTGCAAAAAATCTCATTGTACTGTACACATGTACAATCCCAAATCAGAAAAAGTTGGGACAGCAAATGCAAATAAAAA
Organism: Trichomycterus rosablanca; assembly: GCF_030014385.1. Classification (NCBI taxonomy): domain Eukaryota; kingdom Metazoa; phylum Chordata; class Actinopteri; order Siluriformes; family Trichomycteridae; genus Trichomycterus; species Trichomycterus rosablanca. The sequence continues at coordinate 11,651,256 of NC_086002.1, read as the reverse complement.
GTTTCTTACATTTACTTTGACTTTTATTTAATTGCAGACAGTGTTTTTCATGTTTTATCTGCTCAACTTAATTTCATTTATTAATAAACATCTATTCCTGCATTTCAGGCCTGCAACACATTCCAAAAAAAGTTGGGACAGTAAAGCATTTACCACTTTGTAATGTTGCCAGACGTTTTGGCACAATACACGTTTCCACTTTGTGATGGTCCATCCTAGGTGCCTCCAAGCTCAGAGAAGTCGACGCCGCTGTTTTGCACAGTAAAGTTTTAAGTGGCATTTGTGCATGTAACTCTGTATTGTAGTGCTTGACAAAGGTTTACCAAAGTAATCCCTCACCCATGTGGTTCTATCAGCTATTGTTGAGTAGCGGTTCTTGATGCAGTGCCGTCTGAGGGATCGAAGATCACGGGCGTTCAGCTTCAACTTGCACCCTTGGCCTTTACACACTGAAATTCCTCCCAATACCTTGAATGGTTTAATGCTATTATGCACTGTAGAGGGAGAAATATGCAAATCCCTTCCAATCTTTCTTTGCTCATCAAAGACTCAGCCTTTCCTGGATGCTGCTTTTGGACCAAACCATGATTACAATCACCTGTTAACATCACCGGTTTGGAATTACATCATTACTAGCCCTGAATTGCCTCTGTCCCAACTTTTTTTGGAATGTGTTGCAGGCCTGAAATACAGAAATGGTATATAAAGGTATATTAACAAATGAAATGAAATTGAGCAGACAAAACATGAAATATCTCAGGTTCATACTGTCTACAATCAGTAAATGTAAGAAACACTGCATTGTTATTTTTTATTTGCATTTTCTGATTTGGGGTTGTATATTTGACAAATAGAAAGGCATCTCATTCTGCATCAGGCTCAATAAGCAATTAAGGGGGAGGAATCATTACTCATCCTCTCATTACTAATCATGTTGCCATTTGGCGTCCTCAGATCCCTCTCCTCCTCCGGCGCCCTCTGACCTACAGGTCACTCACACGACCTCTGGCTCGGACAGGTCGGTATCGGTGGGTGTGAGCTGGGTGGCTCCGGTGGACCCAGACGTCCCAGTGCACCACTACAGACTGGCCTGGAGCTGGACGCTCACCGGACAAGAGCCCAACATGCCTCCTAAACTGAGGCGGAGAAAAACCATCAATGGGGTAATTCTAATTCTACTCATCTTCTTAATCTTATTTCAGTCCCCCACCCCCCACCACCAGCAGCTTGGAGGCAAACCCCAACTCCCCCCTTTTATTCGATTTCATCCAGCAAGCCACGATAAATGAAGTATAACAGTGCAGAAAGGCGAAGGATAAACAACTGGCGAGTGTTCCTTTGATCGTGCAAAGCTTTAAATTGGATGCCAGGATGGTATCGTGTTGCATAAGGCACGCAGGGCTTCACAGCTCTGTCCGGCACATGGCCAAGAACAGCCTATCAATTCTCGTTTTATTTCAGAACGTAAAATCCTAATAACAACAAAACTGTTTTTCTTCAAGTGAGATCATTTTCAAGGACTTCTTTTTTTCCTCTCCTTAGCAATCTTCAGAACTGTTTGTGTTTGATGTGCATGCTACATTTTTCAGACAGTCTAATAGGGTGTTGGTATTTTCTTATAAAATGGAATTCTTTAATTCTTTAAATTACAGCTGAATCAGCTGACACATCCATTAAAACATCGGTTTAATTAAAAATAAAAAAACTCCCACACTGTATTTGAAGACTCAATTAGAAGGGAAAATGATGCTATTTATTTATGATTGATTAGTGGACCAATGCCTGAATAATATCACATAATAGAAAAGTATTACATCATGTATTATGTAAGTGTAAGTCCTAAAACGTTTCACGATATGACAGTGAGTGACGCTAACCAATGTCATGCATGTGTGAGCTCATGTATAAAAGTGGGCATTTATTTTTATATTTTTTGGGGTTTTGGGGCTGTTCTGTCACCTAGTTAATACATCTTTTTACATGTATGCACGTATACTGATCAGCCATAACATTAAAACCACCTCCTGTCCATTTTATCAGCTCCACTTACCATATAGAAGCACTTTGTAGTTCTACAATCACTGAGTGTAGTCCATCTGTTTCTCTGCATGCTTTTTTAGCCTGCTTTTCAATGGTCAGGACCCCCACAGAGTAGGTATTATTTAAGTGGTGGATGATTCTCAGCACTGCAGTGACACTGACATGGTGGTGGTGTGTTAGTGTGTGTTGTGCTGGTATGAGTGGATCAGACACAGCAGCGCTGCTGGAGTTTTTAAATAGCGTGTCCACTCACTGTCCACTCTATCAGACACTCCTACCTAGTTGGTCCACCTTGTAGATGTAAAGTCAGAGATGATCGCTCATCTATTGCTGCTGTTTGAGCTGGTCATCTTATAGATCTTCATCAGTGGTCACAGGACGCTGCCCACAGGGCGCTGTTGACTGGATATATTTTAGGTTGGTGGACTATGTCTGATCCACTCATACCAGCACAACACACACTAACACACCACCATGTTAGTGTCACTGCAGTGCTGAGAATGATTCACCACCCAAATAATACCTGGGAGAGTCCTGACCATACAAAGCATGCAGAGAAACAGATGGACTACAGTCAGTAATTGTAAAACAACAAAGTGCTTTTATATGGTAAGTGGAGCTGATGAAATGGACAGTGAGTGTAGAAACAAGGAGGTGATTTTGATTAACCTTTGCTAACTGAATTGCCGTAGGATAGATAGGACCATCTCATATTGCAAATTATCCAGTAAACATGAGGCACTTGAACAGAGGACGGTGAATTAGATAATAAGCCAGTGTATTTGTTCATTTTAATTAGTCTTTATATCCGTGGCACTAATGTGTGTGTGTGTGTGTGTGTGTTTGTGGTCGTGCAGGACACAGACACGGTGGAGCTGGAAGGCTTGAGGGAGAACAGGAACTACACAGTGGAGCTGCAGGCTGTTTCCTACTGGGAGCAGCTCCCTCTAAAGGGCACCAAAGCCATCCTGCGCTTCTCAACACATCAAGAAACCGGTACTCCACTCACTTCTTCTGACGAACAATGCTAATGCAACTATGCGAGCCTGAAGGCTAGTGTTGCTGGATGACATGACTACATGCATTAACGTTAGCTTTTATTTACCGCTAGTCAATAGAGAGAATACACTGTATGTATTGGACATACTTGAATGACACTACTCTTAAGTGTTACACTGAATTAAATACACTGAAGCGATTATGGTAGGTATATAAAGGATTCATGGCATGGCAACACTTGTACATTTCTACCTTGAAGCAAAAGCTAATTCATCTTGGATATTTTTGGAATCTGGTGTAGCTAGAGAAAACCACATGAACAATTCCAGTGAGAATTTAACCCGGGTCCCGCAGACCCATATGCCTATGCAGCATCCACTCACTAGTTCTTGTGGTGACGTTGCTCCGGAGGTGGATTAGAACCTGATAGTAAGGCGCCCAGGTGCTCAGCGGGATATTCCACTAGCACACCAGTGCTCAGATACTAAACTCTCAGTGCCTGCAGCAGACACTACTAAAGTGGGTGGGGTCTTCAGACGCTGTGCAAGGACCCTGTGCAAGGTTAGCACCCGAAGCCTGAGGCACCTGTGCAGAAGTGGAGGAGCCTCATGGGCAAATCCATGAAGCATGGCTAAAAAAAAGAGTTGAGGGACTGTGAACGCATTGGAGGGGGCATGGGGCAGGTGAATATACCCTCCTCGGATTAATTGGCTATGTTAAATCTGGAGAAATAGGGAGAAAATGCATAAATAAAAATAAATAGAACCTTATAGTAAATGTTGCAGCTGATGGTCTGGCGATTTTTGTTCATGATAAGATTTAGCAGTTTGTAGGCTTATGCTAAATAATATTAATATTATATATTAATATTAATAATTATATATATTAATAATTATATATATTAATAATTATATATATATTAATAATTAATTATTAATAATTAATTATTCATATCAGAGTGCCAGGTTGGAAGTCAATGCCAATTGCGAGCCATTCTAATGGCACGGTTAGAATCATGAGAATGAGAATGCTTAGTTGTATGCTTTATTGTATACACCTATTAATAATGGATTTGGGCGCCCAGGTGGCACAGCAAGATAATCCGCTAGCACACCAGAGCTTTCGAAACTGTTGGCTTGGCGTCCCCTTGGCGGGCATAATCAGCAGTGCCTACATCAGTCAAAATTGGCCATTGTTTTTTTCCATGGGAAAATTGGGTGGGGTCTTTGAGGTGCAAGGTCCCTGGTTAGTAGCCCAAGGTGCCTGTACAGGAAAGGGAGAAGCCTGGAGATCAGGGCGTGGCTTTCCGCGTGCAAATTCTGGCCTCAGACGCGAATTCACTGAAGGTGTTGGCGAACAAGAAGGGTTATAAACTGGCACACGTTGGAGGGAGCTTGAGGCAGGCTAATATTACCCTGCTTGGACATGACCGGAGTCTCCAGCAGCGGAAGACAAATTGACTGCGGTCAGTTGGGAGTAAAAAGAGAAGAAAAAGAGTAATTAGGGTACTGAAATATGGATCAGATTAGGATAGCAGTAACTTAGTGGTTAAGGTGCTGGACTAGTAATCAGAAGGTGCTGGTTCAAGCCTTACCACCACCTAGTTGCCACCCTCAAGCAACCCTCATTTGCTTGAATTGAATTCAGTCATAATTGTAAGTCGCTTTGGATAAAAGCGTCTGCTAAATGCCACAAACGTAAATTCATTAGAGGGTTGCTGGTTCAAGCCCCACCTCTGCCACATTTGGGCCCAAGAGCAAGGCAATTGACCCTCAATTCCTTGAATTGTATAACAATCTGCTAAAATGTGACTGAATTAAAACTGAGAGCTTTGGGGGTGGTGCAGCACTCTAACACAAACATCACACGAATGGAATTTGTTTTATTTATTTATTTTTAATATCTATATTTTGAATGGCATCATTTCAGAATCCAAGCCCACAGCCAGTCCTGTGATTCAGAAAGGTCAGTCAGACATGCTGGATGTAGGCACGCCATTCTACCAGGACGGGCAGCTCCAGGTTCGAGTTTACTGGAAGAAACGAGGTAAGAGGGGAACGATAGATCTTCTCTTTCATCTGTCTGTGTCAACAAGGAAAAACTCTGTAGTGCTTTTTGAAAAGGACGGCACCTCAAAGCGTGGATCTGCCTTTGTGTAAACAAACTGATTTACTCAAATCAGCGCACCCTTAATCATGTGCAAGCATGAATGTACTTGCTGTGTCTGTGCTCACTAAGAAGGAGCTGCAGTTCATACTTTATTATGCCGTTGATTTGATATCCTCAGGTTATTTTTAGTATATAGAGCTATAAAACTACAAAAGTCATTGCATTGCTTAGTGAGGTTTGTATTTTGGCCACGATTCAATTTCAGTGATGCCCCTTTTCCACCGACGTGGAATGGAGCCCGTTCCGGTTCCCGAACTTGATTTTGAACCGGTTCCGCGTGTTTCCACGGAAAAAAAAGAGGTTCCAGACAGCGAACTAGCGGGCCAATCTGGCACCACAGAATACTTGGTTTTTCAGCGCGAACCGTGACGTCCATGTGTGGGCGTGTCATGTTGTACAGCATAGCGACAGCAACAATGGCGTCAGCTGGTGTCTCGTATGGAGCTTGTCGCTGCATTTTTATCTTTTAAAGTTCACCTGATTAAATTTTGAGCCAGTTTGCCGCTGATATTTTCAAAGCGCCTTTAAAAGGATGAATTGTGTGATATGACGCGGTAAAAGTGACCCGGACAGAACGGAAAACGCTTAACGTGAAAAATAAAGCGTGAAGCTTTTTCGACTCCCCGAGCTGCATAAACACCACACGTGAAGTAAATCCAGTTAAACACAGATACATGTGGAGCTTTTAGAGTAGATTTGATGGTTATTTCACACAGATGTTTGTTCGTGTTGTGGAACTTTAGTGATGTTTTATCGCTCAAGTCGAGCGCTGAGTAAACCGGCATTTTGCGCCGAGAGTCGCGGTGAAAGTGAAGCCCAAAACGCTTCTCACGTCAATCAACTAAAGAAAACAACAACTGATACAAACACATCTGCGTCTTCTTATCCCCAACAGCTGAGCGATGCTTTTTGCATAAAAACGAACATCTGTAACAACAGCACAAATGCTCGCACATAATCTACACACTCCACCATGATATTACTACTTAGGGCTGTCGCGGTGAAAGAATTTCCCCTTGCGATATTCAAGCTATCTAAATTTTTTTTTTTTTTTTTTTTTTAATTACTTAATTAATCTGGATTTTAGAGCTATATAAACAAGCTTTATTGTTAGGCTATGATTCGGTATATTATTGCTTTATAATGACAAAGATGAGACAGCTTTAAGACCAATGAAATGCGTGTTTAATGTTAAATACAGAACAGAGCAGGGATGCGCGCGTCTTTTCTCTATTAAAAAAGGTTTAAATTTAGCTTCTAGCCTAGGATAGATATACACTGTGAAACGAAAAAAAAAGAGTTTAGGCTAAATATTTTAAATGCACATCTAATCAAAATATGGTAAAAAAAAAATAGAATAAAGAATAAAGTCTGTAAGAGTTTAAACCTGCGTTATCATGCGCGCTAGAAGAACCAACATGTTCATCTGATGTGGTTTAGAGAGGATCTGAGTGGGGTAGAGATGTTCCCGACGTTACCGATGTTGCACTAATACACGTGTACTGATCCTGCATGCGACTTTACAGATCAAAGCAAATCTAGCCTGGTTATTGCGCCACTATTAACTATCTATTTAGTAGATATAATTAACATAACAATATATACTACATTTTAAGTTATTATTCGTTTCAATAAATTTTTATTCAACGAAAAAATACATTTAAATCATTCCAGCAAGCCAGAAAGAGAATATTTGCAGGCTGCAATGCCATATTAACCGTCATTAAGTGTTTTAGTACGCCGAGGCTGTTTGAATATAGTCTAAATTACAAGTATTTTATTGAGTGTGAACTCAATTTGATTATTAATAAACTTGCCTATAATTCCTGTTGTGATTGTTTACATTTTAAAACACAAAGCCTGACACTCAGCAGCAACGCATGCGAACAGGTTGCGGGAAAATGTCGCTCCTAGCTAATTTTCATTATGAATTTATTTAACACTTATTACGCCCGATTGTAAGCGTATAAAACAAGATGGACCCTGCAACAACAAAAAAAAGTTAAGAAAGAAAGAAAAAACGTGAATATCGCGGTGATGCGGTTGCTTGGCATGCCCTGCGGTTGGCTGGTCTATACCGCGATATTTCAAAATTGCGGTTAGCGCGACAGCCCTATTACTACTCTTAACTTTCGTTAAGTAACGCCCACCGTTAATGACGCTGCTTGGTTCTCAAAAACCGGTGGAAACGCGCATCGGTTCTGTACAGAACACCAAGGTTCTAAGAAACCTGAACAGAACCGGTTCAAGAACCATGTTTTTTTTGGTGGAAAAGGGGTATGAGAGAAACCAAAGCGTACGATCAATTCAACGCTCGGTTCTGTTCTGAGAGGAACCTGCTTTTAGTTCATGCTTATTTAGAATTGGACCCTCCCAGCCACACTTTTTAGTCATTTTTGTAATTGTTGGGCAGTTGTAGCCTAGTGGTTAAGGTGCTGGACTAGTAATCGAAAGGTCACTGGTTCAAGCTCCACCACTGCCAGGTTGCCACTGCTGGGCCTTGAGCAAGGCCCCTAACCCTCAAATGCTCATAATGTGCACTGTCACGGTACTGTAAGTCACTTTGGATATAAGTGTCTACTAAATGCATAAGTATACTAGAAAATGTAAATGTAATGTAACATTAGCGTATGAACCACCGTCCATCCATCTAACAACCACTTAAATAAAGCAGCTGTAGCTTAGCAGTTAAGGTACTGGACTAACAATCGTAAGGTTCAAGTCCCACCACCTTAAGGTTGACACTTTTGGACCCCTGAGCTAGGCCCTTAACACTTAATTGCTTAAATGATGTTTATTCATAATTGTAAGTCACTTTGGATAAAATTGTCTGCTAAATGCCACAAATGTAAATGTAAATATAATGTCCTGGGGACTGAAATGTCACAGATAATAAAAATAGTTTTCTACAAATACAGCAGTGTCATTTTCTGTTTTGGATGTAATACTGATATCAGAATATCAGAGTATCGGCTTCAACAAGTTTCTCCAACATGGAAAATGTGCAACACATTGTGAATGTTTGAAACAGCTATACGTGTGATATAAAATTCTTATATTTATGTCAGATCAGTCACTGTTCACTGCATAAAATACATCCGTGTAAGAAATCAGGAATGTATTTCGTCTTGTTAATTCTTATACAGCATTTACTGCTTTATCAGGGTTGGAGTCATGAAGGGTCTGGTTTTGCCAGGAAACACTGGGTGCAGGGCAGGTAAACCCAGGACGGGGTGCCAATCCATCGCAGGGCTTTGGCCATCACTCCCCTCAGAGATAAACCGCCATGTCTGTGTAGACACCCAGTTGGTGGGCCAGTGTAATGGAGCGCTGCACCATCCACTGTGTCTGGCTGGTGAGATGTAATCTAAGCACTACCAAACAGGTGTGTCAGAGATTTAAAGTCTCTGGAACATGGATGACATTGTTCACAGGCAAGCAAGTTTTGCGTTGTTCTAGGATTAGTGTCTGACTTAGTGTGTAGTGTCTCCTACTGTTGCTTTTTGTTTGTTCATGTGATCAGCAGCACACTCTAGTCAAGCTTTACCAATGCTGTTTTTATGTAAAGCTTGCTTGACTGTAAACAGTGCCCGCAGCTTCTAATTTGTCAGTTCTGTAATTTATGACTTTTCTTGTTCATGTTTAAACATATCGCCCATGTTCCAGAGGCTTTATATTTATGACAGCCCTGTTTGGTGGTGCTTGGATTACATCTCACCATCCAGACACGGTAGTGGGTGCAGCAGCCTTTCACACTAGCACACCACTGCTGAGACACTGCCAGGAGTCTACAAAGATATGATGGTTTATCTCTGATTAATTGGCACCCTGTCCTGAATTGCCCTGCACCTAGTGTTTTTATTTCTGTTGAATGACATTTCATCAAGTGGTTGATATAGTAGTGCATTCAGAATGCATCATACGTTTGATTTGTATCTGGTCTAGTTGCTAAATATAAAGCGTTTGCATTTCTTTCTCATCAGATTTGACTGTGCACCGGTACCGTGTGCTGTGGTTCCCTGAGTTTTGTTCTCATAACGGAAGCAGGGTCCAAGAGAAGCTCATTACTCAGGTATACTCTCAATTTATCTTACCTGGCATGAATATACAGGTACAAGGCTGAACCCTGACAGATATTCTGCTATAAGATGAATAACTACAGGAAACAATGATTTATCACCTGTAGTAAAAAAAAAACACCAAAGGGGAAATCACATGCATCAATCATAAATAGTTCCATTTAGAAATCTAGCACAATCTAGATCTAGAATATAATATGCAATAACTATGCATGTCAATATTGGTGCCATTAATGTCTAACAATTCATTTCCTCAGAATTTTCATTACACTGCAATGCAGAAATCAATCAAGCATGGATTGAAAATGTCATCTACAGTTTTACTGGACAATAAATGCTCTTTTTATTGTGTTATTTTTCAGGAGAATTATGCCACTCTACCTGGACTGCAGTTCTCCTGCAAATATAAAGTTATCATCCAGGCTGTCGGGTTCAAAAGCCAAGCACAAGCAGAGAGCACCACCTTCTCTACCCCGCCCTGTTCAGCCATTCAAGGAAAGACCTTCAAACCTATAAGCTGCACCGGAGAAGCAGGTTAGTATCTTCAGCATCAAGACACGTTGCTTCATTTGGGTATTTTCATTCGAATGTATGTTGGAACACATTCAGTTGATTCAAATGAATCAGTTTATATGGGTAAAAAAGCCATCAGGGTGGCACAGTGGCTTGCTGTCACCCCACAGCAAAAAGGTCCTGGGTTTAATTTCCAGGTGGAGCGGTCTGGGTCCTTTCTGTGTGGAGTTTGTATGTTCTCCCTGTGTCTCTGGGAGCTCTGGTTTCCTCTCACAGTCCAAAGACATGCAGTCAGGTTAATTGAAGCTGGTAAAGTTGTGGTGTGTGTATTGGCCCTGTAAAGGACTGGTGACCCATCCTGAGTGTTTCTTACCTTCAGTCAGTCAGTCAGTCAGTCAGTCAGTCAGTCCTCCTATAGCTCAGACTACTTGGCCAAATATTATTATATATTTACCATCCTTTTTGGCATCTGTTTTTAATGATATCTTCTGAAACCTGTGCCTGAAAGTCCTTGAAATTCCCAAACCACCTGCACATACAATTTATATGGGTTGAGTCTTTGTCTGCTCTAATCAGAAATGTACTGACCCATGAATTACACAGCTGACCTTATAACTGACATGAGTGAGTGAGTGAGTGAGGCCACCAGACAGCACAAATAATTGAGATTAGTACTTCAATATTGGTTGTAATTACAGCTTTAAGACTTTCATGGTAAAAAATCTTCTATTTTACCTGTATTTAATTAAAAATTGCCTTTATAGTACAGATAATTATAGGGGCCCTCAGACAAACTTACCATTTTTAAATCTTGAGTCTTGGGCCTGGAGATTGGCTTGGCCAGGCAGTCACCCTCACTATTTTAAGTCTTTATGTCTGGGGTCATTGTCTTCTTTAAGCATCAAGATTTAGTTTCTCGACTGATAAGTTAAAATTCTCTTCTAATATGTCAATTTACTTTATACCATTCATGTGTCATCAGATGATGTTTAATACCCTAGTACTGTTTGCAGAGAGGCAGCCCCATATCATGATGATCCCACCTTCATACTTTACTGTGGTTATGGTGTTTTGGCTCCTTCACAAATATACAAATATATGATTTCTTTATGTAATATATTTTTATACTATGGTTCATTAGCACATATTTTGTAATTATTACCTAAAGATGATGTATTTAGATCACAACTAACTTTTAAACCTGATCATATCAAATCAGGTGAATAATTATTTCTTATTTTATTGTCTTTTCTGCTTTATTCAACAGTCGCTCCTTCAAAGGTCCAAGCCAGAGCAGAGAACCTAACGGCAGCCTTTTCAATCCATGGTAGCAACGTAACGGCTCTGTTCTCATGGGTGGTGGCTGTAACCCGACCCCCTCAGCAGGTCACAGGTTACCAGGTCACCTGGGCGGACGTTACAGCTGAGAAACGCAAAACCAACCAGGCCAACAATCTTATCTCTCAGTCCCAGATCCTCCCTCCGGTGAGTTCCCAAACCACCTGCACATATCATTTATATGGGTTTAGTCTTTGTCTCCTCTAATCAGACATTCACTGACTCAGGAATTACACAGCTGACCTTATAACTGAGCTTTAGCAGGTGCTTGTATTCAAAGCAGTTGAGGAGACCAGTAGGGGCAACTTGTAGTGGTGAAGCTCAAACCAACAACCTTCTGAGCACTAGTCCAGTACTTTAAACACTAAGATATTACTTCCTTGCTACTACATGTTCCATTACATCAGGGTTCCTCAACCTTGGTTTAATGATTGAACTTCAGGCAGAGGTTGCCCAATATCAGAACATTATCAAGGGGCTACTGTCACCTCACAGCAAGAAGGTCCTGGGTTTGATTCCCATGTGGAGTGGTCCGGGTCTTTTCTGTGTGGAGTTTATATGTTCTCCTCGTGTCTGCATGGGTTTCCTCTTGGAGCTCTGGTTTCCCCCCACAGTCAGGTTAACTGGAGACTGTGTGTGTAAATGTGTGTGTGTGTTTGCGCCCTGTGATGGACTGGCAACCTGTTATCTACCTTTTGCCCAGTAAATTGTACTCACTGTGACCATGAATAGGATAAAACGGTGGTAAAAGAGACAATGAATGGATGAATGTTTGATTCAGGCCCTGCAGTAACTATTATGGATGCTAGACTACAAGCTTTTCTGGCCAGGCTGCCACTGTGGAAGAGCAGATTAGAGTCAGACAGCTATGCCAACTTCTTAAATTCTCTTCCAAGATGGAATCGAGAGTGTCAGTTTCTTTGAAGGCAGAAATCTTCAGACATCTGGTTACACCGCAGAACTCTTTCAAAAGTTTCTTCTGCTCAGGGGATTTTAAAAGTTGAGACAGGGATTCGTAATCCCTTTCTTCCTTTCTTTAGACACTATCAGTGATGAAGATCTGAGTACAGGGAAAGTTATGTAATGTAAATTCAATAAATACATAAATCTGCTATTGGTTGGCAAAGCAAGCCATGGATGATCTGATTCCATTTGCTACTACATACCTCTGTGTGTCAGAATCTTTCGCACTTCTTAGTATAAAAATGAAAAACTAAAATGAGTTGGATGTCAAAGATGACATATGTGTTGGCTTGTCGAAGACCCCGCCACAATTTAATCTCCTTATTTAATAAAATCAACTACAACCATCACAGTCAATTAAAACGTTGGGCGTAGTTGCAGTTTGCATTTGTTTAATTTACAATAGATGGATGATGGATGTGTTTCATTTATTCATGGATTGGCTGTTCATGAAAAGAGTGGAGCACACAATTCTTTGTGAAGATTGTTTAATAATTTGTATATGAGGCATTTAATATTCAAATAAAATAATATTCATGCATTTTCACTTTCATCAGATTCTCAAAAGGGTCTGTTATTAAAAAAATAAATAAAAAAATCAACCTTGCAGGTATACGGCTGTGCGTACAAATTAATTGGCTGTCTTTTGAAGCCATTGATTTTATTTCTGTTCTTGTGCATGACCTCATATAGCTCAGACTACTTGGCCAAATATTATTATCCTCATGGCACCTGTTTTTAATTATTTCTTGTAAAATATGTGCCTGAAAGTCCTTGAAATTCCCAAACTACCTGCACATACAATTTATATGGGTTTAGTCTTTATCTGCTCTAATCAGAAATATACTGACCCATGATTACACAGCTGACCTTATAACTGACATTTAGTTGTTGATTTTATCCAAAGCAATTGAGGTTTAAGGGCCTTGCTCAGGAGACCAACGGCAACTTGTGGTGGTGGAGCTCAAACCAGCAACCTGAGCACTAGTCAAGTATCTTAAACACTAACATATCAGCCCTGCCACTATGTCTCTCACTAGACCAGGTGTTTGCTTAACCAGCCTGATTGTTTGATACTTAATACTATACAAATTTTTTCTAGAGAGGGGGTCTATAACCTTCACTCGATTCTCAAAAGGGTCTGTTTATTAAAAAAAAACCTTTTCAATCTTGCATGTGTACATTTTTCCATACAAATATTATTACCATCCTCATGGCATCTGTTTTTAATTATATCGTGTAAAACCTGTCCTTGAAAGTCCTTGAAATTCCCAAACCACCTGCACATACAATTTATATGGGTTTAGTCTTTGTCTGCTCTAATCAGAAATGTACTGACCCATGAATTACACAGCTGACCTTATAACTGACATCTAGCAGAGTAGACCACTGGCAACTTGGGCCTTGCTCAGGAGACCAGTGGCAACTTGTGGCTGTGGATCTCAAACCAGCGACCTTCTGAGCACTAGTCCAGTATCTTAAACACTAAGATGTCAGTCCTGCTACTACGTCTTTGGACATTAAGTACCTCATACACAAAGTATTACACAATCTTTACAAGGAATCACTCTTTAGACTCCAATCAACTTTGCTCATTCCAGATTCCATTTTGCCATTTTGCTTCCATTCTGAACCTCATTTCTCTGTATCCCTGACCTGCTGTAGGAGAGGAACATCCTGGTGGTATCTGGTTTGCAGCTGGCATCTGTCTACAGGCTGGAGGTGGGAGTGATCACCACCGGAGGTCAGGGACCGACAACATCCAGAATTTTCCAGACTCCAGGCCATGCCAAGCCTGTCTTACACTACAGTAAGCTTTTACATCCTTATTATACATCATAACACTTCTTTTTTGACATTACTTCCATGTAGTCTCCTAAAACAACCTTCATTTTTCACGGCATGGATTCCACAAAATGTTAGTAAGTAAGTAAGTACAATTTATTTATAAAGCACATTTAAAATGACAGTCAACCAAAGTGCTGTACAATACAAACATAAAATACCGAGAAATGTAAAAAAATAAAACATAAATAAATACTTAACAAGATTGCACAACACTTAAGAATCAAATGACAATTTAAAAAAGTGTGTTTTCAGTCTTGATTTAAAGACTGTAAGAGAGGGAGCAGACCTAATATTCAGTGGTAGGCTATTCCATAGCTTAGGAGCAGCAACTGAGAAGGCACGATCACCCTTCAGCTTCAGTCGTGACCGAGGAACAGCCAGCAGTAACTGGTCTGAAGATCTCAGAGACCTAGATCCCGAGTAAGAACTAAGTAACTCTGAGACATATGATGGAGCTTGCCCATGTAATGCCTTAAAAACAAACAAAAGAATTTTAAATTGGATCCTGTTCTAGAAACATTCCTTTTGACAATAAGGTTCATGTTCATTTTTTTTTTTTTCACAATCGACCTGTAACCTAACACCTCCTGTTTCACTTATCTGTAGAACCCAAGGTAAAAAAGCACCATTTGAGGTCAGTCATGGAACAGCACTAAAGCTCACACTGGAGCAAATCGTCCACAAACCCCCAAACCCAGCTCCTCAGGAACACAAGAACCGAAGGAACCAAAGACCATCCAGTGGAGAGGAACAGAACCAAGAGAAACATCTGGCTATGTCAGAGCAATAAGGAAATTATGTAAGAAAATACTAGAAAGAAACGCGATCCCAGACATTCTTAACTCCAGTCAGAGTGGGAAAACTGGGACGACGGGAGAAAAATCAACCATTGGAAAAGAAAATTTGAATAATGATGATAAATGGATATGCAACCATAACCTGAGTGAGTTTTGCTTCTCTTTTGCTTTTAAATACACCTCAATGTTCCCTTTTCGAATGGCACTTAACCGACAGACTGACTGTTCTCCCGTGTTAAAAAAAGTCAAGAATAAAAGAAAAATCAAGTGTCTGCAGGTCCAGTGTTGCATGCGTGCGGTGAGAAGTTTCGCCTCGACCCATTAATAAAGCGGACCCGTGATGTGGTGTGCCATTGCATGTGTACTCCCCCATGGTTTTATCATTTGTGGGCATGAACCTTTACTATGTGTCAAATTCCGACTATACAAACCATAATTCCGATCCGTACTCGCTATATTATCAATCCCGTGTGATTTGGATGTTGTACAGTTCTGTTGCTATGCTGTCTTGTAATTCCTGTATATATTTTACGTCTATTTATTTGTGTATTTGCTACAGTTGTGTAATATTGGTGTGTATATGTGCTCATGTGTACTCAGTTGCCAATTTAATAGGTACGCTTACCTAGAATTAGACTGATTGGACATTTTATTAGGATAAATAAGATAGGTTCACTTCGGAGGTGTACAGTTTTTGACAGTTCGCCCCCATCTACCCTGTTAATAAAAAAAACACTATGGAATTGCATATTATGTGTGTGGTGGACTATTGTTAGCACAAAAATCAAGTTCTTTTGGTGGGTATTTTACTACATTTGGAAACATGATGATAGAGAATCACTTTTAGCCACAAGCCTCAGTGAAATTAGCATTCATTTTGGATTATTTGGCTTGCTGTCTACATTCCAATTCATCCCTAAAGAGGTTAAGCTAAGGACTTACTATTAGGAGTTCTACTAGAACCTCTATTTGTTGGCCCTCACCAAACGGGACAGCAGAGATTCACTTTTAGCCACAAACCTTAGCAAAATCAACATTCATTTTGGATTATTTGGCTGGTCGGCTGTATTCCAATTCATCCCAACAGGTTAAGCTTAGGACTTACTATTAGGATTTCCACTAGAACCTCTATTTGTTGGCCCTCACCAAACAGGACAACAGAGATCCACTGTTGTCAGGCCACAAGCCTCAGCGAAATCAGCATTCATTTTGGATTATTTGGCTTGCTGTCTACATTCCAATTCATCCCTAAAGAGGTTAAGCTAAGGACTTACTATCAGGATTTCTGTTAGGATCTTTATTTGTTGGCACTCACTAATTAAACTGTTGCTACAAAGTTGGAGCTTATTAGAATGTTAATGCCATAAAATGCATTTCCATCCCCCCTAGTCCAACAATGAATGGATTTGTGCTTAACACAAAGCCATCATTGTACACATTAGCACAGATGTTGAATTAAGCATTGTGGGCAACTGCTTTTCTATAGAAACCAAATGTCTACAGCTTCAACAAACACTTATTTAGATGTTGCTTGATCCACTTGATGGTCCTGCTCTGTAAGCTTGTTGTTGGTTCTAGACATTTTTACTTTACACTAACAGCAAGTTGGCCACTGGTATTTTTATTTTGAGCTCTCATGGCTGTATGAACGTGGTCCTGTGGTTAATAGGTTAAACAAATTGCTTAAATTTATTATACCTACAAACGGTAGGTGTATCTAGATTAGCAACTGAGCGCATGTGTGTGATTGAATCATGTATTGACCTCCAAGAAGCCTAAATATCCTGACAGAGATTTTGTATAAAATATTTGTACATTTCCATTTAAAAGTGAACCTAAAGTGTAATGTAAATATTTTTATTATTAAAAAGTCATCACCCTACTCCTGTTTTTTTTTAATCTATTTAAAACTAGACCAACAGCCAGTTTTATAATCTGGCAGTGACATGGGTATACATATAAGACATACACTGATCAACCATAATATTAAAACCACCTCCTTGTTTCTACACTCACTGTCCATTTTATCAGCTTCACCTACCATATAGGAGCACTGTGTAGTTCTACAATTACTGACTGTAGTCCATCTGTTTCTCTGCATGCTTCTTCAATTGTCGGGACTCCCAGGACCACTACAGAGCAGGTATTATTTAGGTGGTGGATCATTCTCAGCACTGCACTGACACTGACATGGTGGTGGTGTGTTAGTGTGTGTTGTGCTGGTATGAGTGGATCAGACACAGCAGCGCTGTTGGAGTTTTTAAATACCGTGTCCACTCACTGTCCACTCTATTAGACACTCCTACCTAGTTGGTCCACCTTGTAGATGTAAAGTCAGAGACGATCGCTCATCTATTGCTGCTGTTTGAGTTGGTCATCTTCTAGACCTTCATCAGTGGTCACAGGACACTGCCCACAGGGCGCTGTTGGCTGGATATTTTTGGTTGGTGGACTGTTCTCAGTCCAGCAGTGACAGTGAGGTGTTGAAAAACTCCAGCAGCGCTGCTGTGTCTGATCTACTCATACCAGCACGACACACACTAACACACCACCACCATGTCAGTGTCACTGCAGTGCTGAGAATGATCCACCACCTAAATAATACCTGCTCTGTGGGGGTCCTGGGAGAGTCCTGACCATTGAAGAACAGCATGAAAGGGGGCTAACAAAGCATGCAGAGAAACAGATGGACTACAGTCAGTAATTGTAGAACTACAAAGTGCTTCTATATGGTAAGTGGAGCTGATAAAATAGACAGTGTAGAAACAAGGAGGCGGTTTTAATGTTATGGCTTATTAGTGTAAACTGTAGTATCTGGTGCAACTTAAGGTTGGAGTTTTCTTTAGCAGTCGACAACTGCTAAATTTAAAATCCACAAGGCACAAGAGCTACTAGTCATTAGGCATTAAAACTTCTTTCTTCATGAACTATATTCTATACACAGTATACATACTATTTAATGCAACAAATAGTGCTTTCAATAGTTAACAGAAGTATTTGACTTATTAAAGTAAAAGTATAGTTATATTTTGGTTGGAAACGGTGAGGGTGGGAGGAGTAGTAATTGGTCGTGTCTGAGAGACTGAGAGAGAGCTTACAGTCCAGATTTAGCGCCATCTGATTTCCACTTTTTTGGAAGCTCAGAGAAGCTTTAAGGGGAAGAAGATTTTCATGTGATGATGATGTGAAAGCAGTGGTGCATCAGTGGCTACACGCTCAACCAAAAACATTTTTTGCAGATGGCATTAAAAAGTGGGTACGATGCTGGAAAAATGCATCTGAAATGTGTAGAGTGTAGAAAAGTGATGTCATTTGATATTGAAATTCTTAAAAAATACAGTCAAAAACGTGCATAAACGTTTTGAAGAACCCTCGTATATTGGCATTATAAGTCATTCCCACAACTAGGGGGCAATGGAAGTTTTGGGCTACAGAGTTGCATAAAGGAAGAAGAGTATAGTGTATTTCACAGCATTAGCATAACATAGCATGCTATTTAAAATATTTTTGTAGAATTATATAGTATTACAGTTTGATATTGTGTATTATTAACTTTGAACTGACTGGACGGATAAAACTCGAGTTGCACTGGACAGTGTGAAGGTAGGCAATCCCAAGGCTGTTTTTTTTTTTATTTAACCCTTTAATGGTCTGTTCAACCATGTCTAAATACTTGGGTAAAATAAGCTGTATTTAAATGATCTTGTTTGGGCCGTATCTACTCCTTGGTTGACATGTTAAACTCAATAACATTGGTAGATGCCCAATTGGTAGGCTTTCTAACCTATATGTCAACTCGAGGCTAGCAGTTGAAAAGTCATCCATGAAAGTTGGTAGAGGCTCATTAAAAATACTGTGTGCACTAGTAAAAAATAATCATAGTTTGTTGTTGTTATAGTCCCATGAAACTAAGAAATGCAAAGAAATAATGAACCTTATTGTCTTGGTGAGACCATTAAAGGGTTACAGAGAAACTGTGGTACATATACTGATCAGCCATAATATTAAAACCACCTCCTTGTTTCTACACTCACTCTCCATTTTATCAGCTCCACTTACCACATAGAAGCACTTTGTAGTTCTACAATTACTGACTGTAGTCCATCTGTTTCTCTGCATGCTTTGTTAGCCCCCTTTCATGGTAGTATTAGGGTGGTGTGTTAGTGTGTGTTGTGCTGGTATGAGTGGATCAGACACAGCAGCGCTGATGGAGTTTTTCAACACCTCACTGTCACTGCTGGACTGAGAATAGTCCACCAACCAAAAATATCCAGTCAACAGCGCCCTGTGGGCAGCGTCCTGTGACTACTGATGAAGGTCTAGAAGATGACCAACTCAAACAGCAGCAATAGATGAGCGATCGTCTCTGACTTTACATCTACAAGGTGGACCAACCAGGTAGGAGTGTCTAATAGAGTGGACAGTGAGTGGACATGGTATTTAAAAACTCCAGCAGCGTTGCTGTGTCTGATCCACTCATACCAGCACAACACACCAACACACCACCACCATGTCAGTGTTACTGCAGTGCTGAGAATGATCCACCACCTAAATAATACCTGCACTGTTGTGGTCCTGTGGGGGTCCTGACCACTGAAGAACAGGGTGGAAGCAGGCTAAAAAAGTATGCAGAGAAACAGATGGAAACAGTCAGTAATTGTAGAACTACAAAGTGCTTCTATATGGTAAGTGGAGCTGATAAAGTGGACAGTGAGTGTAGAAACAAGGAGGTGGTTTTAATGTTATGGATGATCAGTGTATTTAATGTGGTACTACAACCCTGTTAGCACTTGAATACTACACAAATAAAAACAGCCGTGAATTAGGTAGGGCCTTAATAATAAGGCAAGCTGTTGTTCATCACCAGGCAAAAATCCTATCATGGCTAAGATGCTGTGCTATCTGTTCTGTATATAATGATCTCACTTGGGTTGTATACACAGGTGGAAGGATTGCTCTGTTCTAGCAGCCTGTTCCTCTTCCTATGTATTTGCAGAGTCGTCAGGAATATGTGTGCAAGCAAATCCGTAGCAGATCTCTCAGGATACACATATGTGTGCGCTTGAACACACCTGGGGCTTCACTAGCGCACCTTTTGATTCGAGTTCATTTGCGTCTGTGTGCGTTTCTTTAACAATGCACCTAGGACTTGTGCACTGCAAGTGTGTGCATGTGTAAGTTCTTCACAGATCAGCTAAAATCACCACGTCGCTATTGTTTTCACCCCAAAGAATTCTCTGAATAGAAAGCGGGGCCAATAAAAGACAACCGGTGTAATACTTTGATTTTCCATAACGCACTGACACAACGGCGAGGACAATAAAATTCTTTTCCCACATGATAGATATAATCTACGAGGGATATCACACCTGGTTTGTGCGCATTGTATGGCTTCCACATGTGTGTGTGTGGTTATGTACGACGGTGAAGACTGATCCTCGGATTTATTTACGGCCCATGTTTCTGCTATAAGCCGTGTTTTATGGCTAAATGAAATCAATCTGACTCAGATCTCTGAGGGAGTGTCCTGAAAGTGTGAAGTAAAAAACCTGCTTTGTACAGACCAGTTTACTTTCAAAGCTTTAATAAATATCTTACATTTTTAACTCAACATTTCAATCAGTCAGGAATGTGGTGGGCAGCAGGAGTAAACCCTGGAGGATGCAGGAACACACACATCACTTACCAAGGTCCAATCAAGGTCAGGTTCAAGCCCATGATTCTTATTCTTATAACTAAATCACTAAAAATAAGAGAACAGACTTAAATGTGTGTTTGTTCATTTTACTGCACAGTTTTTATGTATTTCTAAATGTAACATATTAAAAACTATAAAATAAGAAATGTTTCATACCTTTACAGCATATATAACATATTTCTATTTATTAAAACATCAAGGTATTCAAACTTGCATAATACTTTATTACACCACACCTCGCCTTACAGCAAGAAGGTCCTGGGTTCGATTTCCAGGTGGAGCGGTCCGGGTCCTTTCTGTCCATTCTGAGTTTGCATGTTCTCCCCGTGTCTGCGTGGATTTCCTCCAGGAGCTCCAGTTTTCGCCCCACAGTAAAAAGACATGCAAGTGAGGGGAATTTGAAATACAAAATCGTCCATGACTGTGTTTAAAAAACTTGAACTGATGAATCCTGTGTAATGAGTAACTACCGTTCCTGTCATGAATGTAACTAAAGTGTGTGAAACATGACGTTAAAATCCAAATAAATAAATAAATAAATAAACAATTTAAAAAACATAACACTGATCATGCCATAAAAAACACATTTATGTGTATTATGGGGCATAACAATAATTTAATAAATAGTAATAGTAATAATAATAATGGTAACAATAATAATAATAACAATAATAATGAAAATAAAAATAATGATGATAATAATAATAATAATAATAGTAATGATAATAATAACAATAATAATAATGATAGAAATAATACATACAATATAATAATAATAATAATGATAATAATGATGATGATGATGATTATAATAATAATAATATTAATAATAATGATAAAAATAACAATAATAGTTATGATAATAATAATAATAATAATTACAATAATAATGATGATAATAATAATAGTAGTAATAATGATGATGATAATGATAATACTGTAATAATAATAATAATAATAATGATATTGATAATGATAATGATAATAATAATAATAATGATAATAATAATAATGATGATAAATGATGATGATAATAATAATAATAATGATAATAATATTAATTAACAGTTAAAATAATAATAAAAATAATGATAATAATAATGATAATGAAAATTATTAAAACTAATGAAAAGTAATAATAATAATGATTATAATACTACTACTAATAATAATAATAATAATTAACAATAATAATAGTAATAATAATAATAATTATTATTATTATTATTATTATTATTTTTATTATTATTATTATTATTATATAGAATGGCTAAACATAAACAGTCCTAAAGTCCTAAACCTAATAAATGTGCTGTTGTGAGACCTGAAATAATTTAGTGTGTCAAATTTAAAGCACTTCTTGAACAGCAATGTAAAAGACTAATATGAAAATATTTAAACTGTTAAATTACAATTATTGCTGTGAAAGGTGGTGCAGAAAGTCGATAAGTTAGGGTGACTTTTAAAACAGTAAATAAAATTATAATTTTTTGTTAATAATTGGTTGTGCTTTTACTCGAGTTCTCTCTCTAATGTTTGGTTTAATTCGACAAATATTCCTGTAATACAGCCGAACCACAGTGATAAGTGAGTTTTAATCTATTCTACATAAATCAGGGTCCTAGTACACGATAACACAGAGCTGTTTTGAATCTGATAGCGTGAGCATGTTACGAGTGTTTGCCTAATTGTGAGGAAGACGGATTGGTCTAAAACGGTGAATAATTTTAAACAGATGCACCTCAGGACCCAGAATGCATTAGGAAAGAAGTGGTACAGCTGGGAGCGTGCAGCAGTCCTCTTCCCGGTGAGGTGTCAAACCATATGGCTGGATTTATGAAAGCCCGGAGAGAGCGATAGAACGAGGGAGAGAGAGAGAGGACTCGGCTGGTTGGAACATGTTTATGACGCTCTGGAGAGAGCGGGGCGGGGGATGTGATAGAAAGACTGAGCCAGATTTACACAAAGGCAGAGGGGGAAAGTGAGAATAGATGTGCTCAGGGTTTTAAAAAAATTGGACCAGATGAAATATACATCAAAATAGTTCGCGCTCTTTGGGCCAGAAAAGGAAACGAGATTTCCTCCCTTTTTTTCCTCTTCCAATCCTCTTGTGAGCCTTTTTTGATGGAGCCAATGTCTCTAGGGACGTTTTCACAAATGATTTTGCTCTGGTTAATATCTTTATGGTACAGATCATCTTGGCGCAAGTATTTATTAGCTTAAAGTAGCAAATTCTTTAAAATCCGTGCTGGTGGTGGTAATAATCGATGCAGAACCGTATGGTTCATCCTTACTGATGACAAGCGGTATGGTTTTGGAGCTCGCATCAAACCCAGCTTGTCTTCAAAAGCGAGCGCGCTCTGTTTTATGAGCCACCCATGGGGCGGCCGTGTTCACATGAATCAACACTCATTGACAGTCTGTTAAGGCTGCAGGGTGGAATCGGTATATAATTTACTCGCTGGAGAAGGACTTCTGCGGTTGCTTGATAGTTTTTGCATTATAACATCTGTGCTAAACAGGACGATCCGTCTGCGAAAGTCACTGGCACAGATGTTTGAAACCCCATGACATTATGAAACAAGATCATTATTGACACATTACTGACAATGATTTTATCCCCAAAACACTGACATACCATGCATACATCACTGAATTATTATTATCCCTCAAAGTATTCAACTGACATACTCAACAGCTATTCCTTTAGCCGTCTTACAGCCAGTTTGCCACAAAATTGGACCCGCCAAGGTTTAAATGTGTGGAAACATATTTTGTGATTGTTTTCCATGGCATAACCAATTTAAACATCCCGCCTTGCAAACACAAACCATTCAAAGATATTAGGCATGATGTGATTTTGAACGCTGCATGGATGTTCTGACATGGTGCCTTGTCTGCAGTGTGTCTGGATCGTTTACACAATGTTCAATTTAAACAGCTTAACACTGATTAGCCATAACATTAAAACCACCTCCTTGTTTCTACACTCACTGTCCATTTTATCAGCTCCACTTACCATATAAAAGGACTTTGTAGTACTACAATTACAGTCTGTAGTCTATCTGTTTTTCTGCATGCTTTGTTAGCCCCCTTTTATGCTGTTCTTTAATTGTCGGGACTCTCCCAGGACCACCACAGAGTAGGTATTATTTAGGTGGTGGATCATTCTGAGCACTGCAGTGACACTGACATGGTGGTGGTGTGTTAGTGTGTGTTGTGCTGGTATGAGTGGATAAGACACAGCAATGCTGCTGGAATTTTTAAACAACTCACTGTCACTGCTGGACTGAGAATAGTCCACCAACCAAAAATATATCCAGCCAACAGCGCCCCGTGGGCAGCATCCTGTGACCGCTGATGAGAGTCTAGAAGATGACCAACTCAAACAGCAGCAATAGATGAACGATCGTCTCAGTCTAATAGAGTGGACAGTGAGTGGACACGGTATTTAAAAACTCCAGCAGTGCTGCTCTGTCTGATCCACTCATACCAGCACAACACACACTAACACACCACCACCATGTCAGTGTCACTGCAGTGCTGAGAATGATCCACTACCTAAATAATACCTGCTCTGCGGTAGGTTCTGTAGGAGTCCTGACCATTGAAGAACAAGGTGAAAGCAGGCTAAAAAAGTATGTAGAGAAACAGATGGACTACAGTCAGTAATTGCATAACTACAAAGTGCTTCTATATGGTAAGTGGAGCTGATTAAATGGACAGTGAGTGTAGAAAGAAACAAGGAGGTGGTTTTAATGTTATGGCTGATCAGTGAGAAACCAATGAGTATTAAAACTATAAGGAGGAAAATTGTTTATTATTTATTTATTTATTTATTAGGATTTTAACGTCATGTTTTACACTTTGATTACATTCATGACAGAAACGGTAGTTACTGGTTAAACAAGGTTCATCAGTTCACCAGTTTAATGTCAAACACAGTCATGGACAATTTTGTATCTCCAGTTACCCTTGTTGCATGTCTTTGGACTGTGGGAGGAAACCGGAGCTCTCGGAGGAAACCCACGAAGACACCCGGACAGGAGGAAAATAATAATCTTATCATGTACTTAGTGCCGTTGCTGACGTTAAACTAAATAAGCATATTTTTTATATTAATACACATTCCAGATTTTGACAGTCATTAATTTAATATACAATATTATCCACAGTTTATATTTTAATATTATTAAGTTATGAGTATAAACTTCTCAAACCATTATACCATTACAGCCCTAAATTGGAGTACCGCACGAGTCACGGGTGTCTCTGCTGTGTGCTGCAATCTGTGTACGAGCTGAAAGGATAATGGCCCATTTTTCAGCCAGTTCATTCTCCTACTGATGAAAGAAGCTGAATAGGATCGAGAGAGATTAAATAAAAGAGAAACCCGGACCACAATGAATGCAAAGTCCTTTTGATGGAATGTAATTTTTCCACTGTAATCTAATAGGACAGGATAGCAGAACGGGCCTTGAGTTACTCCTGGGGGGAGGAAAATAAGTGTGGGGGGGGGAGGCCATTACTGCGAAGCCTGCACTATCTCAGCCGAGCTGTTTCTGAATAGTAAGCAGCGTCTTATTTAGAGGCTCAACACTGTCACTAAGGAGACAGGAGAGACCGAGAGAGAAAGAGCGTGTCCAACCAAAACACAGCCGATAATGTGTGTGTGTGTGTGTGTGTGTGTGTGTGTGTGTTACGGCAGCAGATGTGCAGTTATGATTGTATTATTTTCAGGGTTATGGCTACAACTCTTTCTCTCACTCCCTCTTGCTCTCTCTTTATTTCCTTTTCTTAACTTTATTCTCCAGAAGGAACCAGTTACACTTTCCATTTCCATCCCATTTGAGCCATATCCTTTTTATAGAGCAATACACTTTTAATAAGGCAATGTGCGCACACCTAACAAGCCCATCGACACATACCCACAAACCACATTCGACATCTATGGATAAAAGACAAACATTTTCATTGTGCATTTTGGCCCTACACAGATTAGTAACTAATAAATGAATGAATTGCATGGTTGGGGGGAGGGGGGTAATGGGGAAGGGGGATAAAACTGCAGTGCCCAATGCAGACATGAGAAACAAGTGCCAAACTTCACATAAACTGTAAACAACTGTAAACTGTAAACTGTTTTGTTCCATGCCGCTCTCCGTTAGAGCTTGGGAGGAGGTACATGAAAGTCTGTGCCTCAGGTGGAGGTCTGCGACTAGGCTAAAAGGGAAAAGAAAAAAAAGCACAAATTTAATAATAATAATAACAATAACAATAATAATAATAATAACAATAATAATAATAACAATAATAATAATAATAATAATAATAACAATAATAACAATAATAATAACAATAATATAATGATAGTAATAATAATAATAATAGTAATAATAATAGTAATGCATAATAGTAAATGCATAATAATAATAAGAAGAAAAAGAAAAAGAAGAACAATGCATTATAATAAATGCATAATACTACTACTACTAGTACTATTAATAATAACAATGCATAATAGTAAATGTATAATAATATTAATAATAATAATGCATAATAGTAAATGCATAATAATAATGCATAATAGTAAATGCATAATAATAATAATAATAATAATAAAAAGAATGATAATAATAACAATGCATTATAATAAATGACTACTACTAATAATAATAATAATAGTAATGCATAATATTAAATGCATAATAATAATAATAATAATAATAAAAATAATTATAATAACAATGCATTATAATAAATGACTACTACTACTACTAATAATAATAATAGTAATGCATAATAGTAAATGCATAATAATAAGAAGAAGAAGAAAAAGAACAATGCATTATAATAAATGCATAATACTACTACTAGTAGTACTATCAATAATAATAATAATAATAATAATAATAATAATAATGCATAATAATAATAATAATGCATAATAGTAAATGCATAATAATAATAATAATAAAAAGAATGATAATATCAATGCATTATAATAAATTATTATTAATAATAATGCTAATACTACTACTACTAATAATAATAATAATAACAACAATAATAATAATGGTTAATAGTACATTAATAATAATAATAATAATAATAATAATAATAATAATAATAAAGCATAATTATTTAATGCTGGTAAAGATTTAGGAATGTCCCTCAGCCATATTCAGTATTCAAACATGCAAGAAACAATAAAATAAAACGTTGTAATATTTTTCATAGATTAATGTCATTGCTTGGAATCACATGTGCGGAGCCTCTAAATGCAACAACAGTTTCAAATAACCACTATGAGCACTCAGCAGCTGCAGGCATGTTGATCCTACAGTGAGCTAAAACCCTGTGAGACATGCTGTATACTTTATAATCCCATACAGACATCTGGATATCTCAATTTCTCCTTCCATACAGATTATTACTGCCTTTCAGCGCAGGAGAATTAATAGATTGTGGTGCTTTTATTGCATTCGTTCTGGTGCTCCACGTCGCACCCTGATGTCTTGTTTAAAAGGCCTATTTGAGCTATTGCTGTTTTCATTTTATTTAATTTTTTTCTCTCTCCATTTTTTCCCCCTCCAAATCCTGTTTAATATGGATTATGTAGAATGAGTGTCCCGGGATTAGTCAGCCTAGCAGACTCGATGATAAAGCACTAGCATTAACAAAAGGATGTGTTTGTGTTTTCTGTTGCTAAGCTGAGCTTCAAAACATAGAACGGTATTTAGGGCTGAGTTTTTAATATAAATGTATAAATCCACCCAGTACAGCACATATTAATTCAGCTGGTTGTTATTGTAGCAAATGCTAAAATGATGAGGTGCTCTGTGTCATTTATACAAACAATTGCATGATAAAGTACTGAACCATTTAAAATTTTTTGGATTTCAAAATGAATTACTTCTATATGTGTGTTCTGATCTTCATCTAGTCATACAATATACAGTGGTACATTGAGTTTAAAAGGCATTGAGTTTCAAAGTATTTTTTCCTATAAGGATGTATGGGAAACCTGTTAATGCGTTCCATCCTTCCATGGAACTGCATATATTTTAGGCTAATGTAAAATAACGGGGTTGTTTTTTGACACTTATACACTGAAAATAACACAAATACAATATAAAAACACTGAAATACAATTGAAAAACAGGTAAAAATCAATAAACATACAATAGTCCTGCACTTTACCTTTACTTCTTTATTGTTTCCTTATGCTACGGAATACCGTATTCCTTAGCAAGTTCAGTAAAGGCGTATTCACATAAGAAACAGCACAACCGCCTTTGTGCTGACTGTGCCATTATTTCTTATGGAGTGTGGCGGTGCACAAAAGTTAACGTGACTTATTGTACTAAAACAAGTGAGGAATTTCATTCGTGGAGAGAACTTATGAGCAGTACTAAATAAGAGAGGTTTAGTGTTTCTATGTCGTTCCTTTAATACATTAAGTCACGTTAAGGTTTTTTAACAATAAGCGTTTTAGACTTTCTCAGAAAAGCTGTTTCTCACAATTTCTAAGAACCCCGAGCTATAACACAAGTTTAAAAGTGAAACAGGAGTAAAATCCAGCTAAACACAGATACACGTGTAGGCTTTCAGAGTGAATTTGACTGTTATTCGTCTCATACACACACTTTGTTGAACAAAGTGCTGAACAAAGTGGCTGTTCATTGTTAATATAAAATTAAAGAAATAAATTACCAAAAAAAAGCTAAACAAGTCAAATTTAAGAGTAAAAATTTCTCCACAAAGTGCGTCGAATTTCGAGTTACAAGGTACCACTGTTTAAGGATGCTGCTTGGGATGAATTGGAATGTCAATTGTGAGCCAGGCTTTTACATCCAACTAAAAGGGCACAAATTTCCCCAAACACATTTCTCCAAAATAAAAATAGTAAAGTTATGCTGTACAGTTCTGCTAGTTTGTGGTATGTTAAGGTTATACAGTGGTACCTTATAACTTAACGTCCCCTAAACTCAAAATCTTTAAAACTTGACGCTCTTTGTCAAGAATTTTGTACTCTTAAACTCAACGTTTGCCTTAAACTCAACTTGTGTGCGACCGCTGCTTTGCTCAGTGCTCGGCTTGAGCGGTGCAGTAAATTGTCATCAAAGTGTGAATATGAGACGAATCTGCATTTGTGTGGAATAACCGTCAAATCCACTGAAAGTGTCCACATGTATCTGTGTTTATCTGGATTTGTCTCCTGTTTCACTTTTAAACTTGTGTTACAGCTCGAAGTTCTAAGCAATTGTAAGAATCAGCTTTTCCATAAGAGTCTAAAACACATATCAATAAAAAAAATTATGTGACAATGTATTAAAAGAACGACATAGGAACACTAAACTTCCCTTAATTATTACTGCTTATTTGTTCACTCCACTAATTAAGAAGCATAAGAAAACAATAAAGAGTTAAAGGTAAAGTGCAGGTGTTATTGTATTTTTTTTTATTGATTTTTAAATGTTTTTTAATTGTATTTCAGTGTTTTTATATTATATTTGTGTTATTTTCAGTGTGTAAGTGTACAAATCAACCCCAACATTTTGCATTAGCCTTAAATACATGCAGTTCCACAGGACCATGGAATGCATTAACAGGCTTCCTATACATCCTTATGGGAAGTTTTATTGTACATCATCTATCTGTCCGTCCGTCCGTCCGTCCATCCATCCATCCATCTATTTAGTCGAGTTTCAAGGTACCACTGTATAACATTTTACATATTAAGATCTTTTTTCCTGTATCTGGCTAGCTTATATTGCACTATAGTAAACAAGAGTCAGGAGGATAAAGTGACATAACTTTACAGGACATGGGTTTCTAAGCTAATAGGCAACCTTGCTTTGCAGAGTTAGCCTCCATTCATTATACTGTAAGGAAAAATGCAGCCTTTTGCAGGTTTTGGCATGACTGTGTTTAATTTTACATAAAAGCGTTTCTTGTTCTCGGTAGAAAATAAGGCTTGACAGCACACTAAAATATTTTGGGAAATATGAAATACTCACAAAAGGCTTAGCAAGCTAATAGGCTACCTTTCTCTAAGAATGTACCTGTTAGCTACTAAATAATAAGTTATACGTTTTTAGCAAATAGCTGGTTGTTTTTCCCTTCTTCCTGACAAAGTATATTTGTATCATTTATTTTTTGCTCTAATTGGGCCAAGCCAGTTTGAAATGTGTAACTCCCGAACTGAGTCTTACTCTTCCCCTGGAGGGCATTTAATGTTTTATGTAAAAGGTAAAGTGCTGCATGAGAGCACTTAATGTGTTTTTCAGAGGTATGTTTAGATGAGGGATTAAATAAAAGCACCTACCATTGATTACTGGCATGCTTATACACATATAATATGCTTTAGTGTGTAATACTTTCCAATAGTTTTAGCATAAAGGTAACATAAATTTAATTAGCATAAAATGGTATATGAATATGATCATAAATAAGTTTCATTTACAGGAGGGTAGCAAGACGTGCTGTAATGACGGTGTTTTTACATAAATAGAACTGAGCTGACAGGGTTTTTGGATTTTTTGTAATCTCCGGGCTCAGATAGCGACAGACCTAGTTGGAGCGAGTGTGTGCCAGGTGGTCGTTGGTGGTTGCTGTTTTGAAATGCGATGTCAAAAGTGATCAGGCTGCGGTTTTAAAGCTGCGGTGTGGAATAATGGCTTTGTTCACGGCCAAGATGAAAATCTGTTCTATCTATCTATCTATCTATCTATCTATCTATCTATCTATCTATCTATCTATCTATCTATCTATCTATCTATCTATCTATCTATCTATCTATCTATCTATCTATCTATCTATCTATCTATCTATCTATCATCTATCTATCTATCTATACGTGTTAGCTTGGAGAGGGAAAATAAAGCGAGGTTAGCATCATATAGCTACATATGTGAATGTACATTTCCAGGCAGACAGTAAGAGAGATCATAGCTCAGATAATCCTGATGGCGGCACTTAATCAAAACCAGGAGCTTTGGAATCACACTCCTGAGATGTGATTTCACTCATAAATTAGCCACCAAAGGCACAGAAAGGCTCGCTGTTCCCGAAATGTGCATGGCTTTACTACCCTCGGAGGAACCCCAGAGCTCTTACGGTGCGCTTTTATAGTCTGTACTTTAAGTGCACGTTCACCCTTGATGATACGTTGATGATGACCTGGCACCACATTACAGGCTCAAATTGTTACGGATGGGTGACAAATCAAAAAAGCAAATAAACGAGGGGAGAACTGACAGATGCCAATGCAAAACAAGTCACCGCTACCAACAGAGAATGAATATAGTAGCTTTATTACAAAGATGACTGCACTATGAGAGCTCAATCGTAAGCACTGGTCTACAGAGGTGGAATCCTTCAGCATATTCTCAACAAGTGGAGAGTGCAAGTGGAGCATGGTCCAAGAGAACAGCACAGGTCTGAATGCTAAACCACTGTAGTGTGTTTTCTGGCATGGTTTGGGTGTACTTGCTCTCTCAAAGAGGAAAAAGGTTTTACACATTAAATAGTTGTTGGTCATTGATGTCTTACCTCCACAGGGCATCAAGGGTCACTTTATGATTATATTGTAACGATATGGGCTAGGACGAGACAAGCGGGGGTGGACACAAACGCACAGATGTATAACAAAAGATATGTAATAATAACAAAAGAAACAAGACACAATACAGGTTTGAACAAGACAACACACACACATAGACTAAGTTAAAAGCTAATGCTAGATGCTACACTAATCTAAACATACATGAATAATGCTAAAGCTACACTAATGCTAATTTGCTAAACACATGAAACCTAAACCCTAAGCTAAGCTAACACTTATCTATATCTATAACATACTTGAACAAAACTAAATCTAAACTGTTCCCCAGCTGCCTCCTTTTATGTCTCTGGGTGATTAGTAGGGGACCAATCAAAAAAAGGGCCTTGGCTGAAGACTGAGAGCTCTCCCAGGGAGAGGGGCATGGCAATTAAGTTAGTGTAGAATAGACCAGACCAGTACAGATCTGAATGCTAAACCATTGCAGTGAGTTTTTGGCATGGTTTGGATTTATATGTACAGTACTCTCAAATAAACACTAAAATCTCACACCTCAGAATACAACAGAATTGTGGATCATTCTGCAGGAAGTATGGCTCCTGTGAAGGACCTACCAAGTATTAAACTGCTGTTCCAGTTTTTCTGGCACTTTAGTGTACATTAAATAAGGTTTTTTTTTTCTCAGCAGGATGTAATGACTGAAACAAGCTCATAAACTAAAGACACCTGGATGGAAACTAGAGAAATAAATAGAGAAAATAATGTTAAATGTTGGGACAGTCCTCATACGAAAACCTTGGTGTATTTTCACCATAAATAGCGGCCCTTGACATAGAAAAGGTTGAGAAACCCTGAAGTAGGTCGGTGTTGTCTCAGAACCTGCAGGGATGATTGACATGTAAATGAGCTCTCAATAGAGAGTTCAAATGGCTGCAGCAAATCAATATTTCATCACGGCCACTTTGCGCTTCCAGGCATTCGCATTTCAGACGCATATAATTGAAAACCTCAATCAATCAATCATCTGGATGACAGAGACCCTCGGCCTGTTTGTGCCACTATAAATTTAATGCAATTTTGTGAATACATCTTAAAAGCTGTTATTTGGATTCATTTTTAAACACTAAAACCACCTCCTTGTTTCTACACTCACTGTCCATTTTATCAGCTCCACTTACCATATAGTGGATGTCTGAGTGGATCAGACACAGCAGTGCTGCTGGAGTTTTTAAATACCGTGTCCACTCACTGTCCACTCTATTAGACACTACTAACTAGTTGGTCCACCTTGTAGATGTAAAGTCAGAGACGGTTGCTCATCTATTGCTGCTGTTTAAGTTGGTCATCTTCTAGACCTTCATCAGTGCTCACAGGACGCTGCCCACGGGGCGCTGTTGGTTGGATGTTTTTGATTGGTGAGCTATTCTCAGTCCAGCAATGACAGTGAGGTGTTTAAAAACTCCATCAGCACTCATACCAGCATAACACACACTAACACACCATCACCATGTCAGTGTGACTGCAGTGCTGAGAATGATCCACCACCCAAATAATACCTGCTCTGTAGTGGTCCTGTGGGGGTCCTGACCATTGAAGAACAGCATGAAAGGGGGCTAACTAAGCATGCAGAGAAACAGATGGACTACAGTCAGTAATTGTAGAACTACAAAGTGCTCCTATATGGTTAGTGGAGGTGATAAAATGGAAAGAAATGGATAGAAACAAGGAGATGGTTTTAATGTTATGGCTGATCAGCGTATATTAAGAAGTCAGAAAAAATACACCCCTATAACAACATATTAATAAGAAGGACTTAACATGAAGTGTCACCCTTTGGATTTAGAACAGCTTTAAACCTTCTCTAAATGCTCTCATGTGTTCCAAATGCTTCATGGTGGGATGTAAGATCGTACTTTAAAAGAAAATCTTCCAGTTCTTTGCTGAAAAAGGAAATTAAGATCTACTTTACATTCTGTGCTTTTTATAAAGCTTTAATGGAAAGTGCTAGTGCTTGACTTTAGCCCGGTGGCCACTTTCGATTAATTTTAGCATATACAGGGTATAATCATCCTGAAATTAGGAAATATCATTAGAAAAGAGTGTTTTTGTTGGCTGTTATAAACCATGCAAAGCAATGACTGGATGTAATGATTTCCATAAGTTGATGTTAATACCATTATGAATAATACATTGTATGAGGGATCTTCAAAAAGTTACCACACTATTATATTTTTGTTTGAAACAATGAGGGTTGGAGGAGTTGTAATTGGTCGTGTCTGGGAGACTAAGAGAGAGCTTATAGTCCAGATTTAGTGCCATCTGATTTCCACTTTTTGGACCACTCAAAGAAGCCTTAACGGGAAGAAGATTTTCATGTGATGATGATGTGAAAGCAGCGGTTTATCAGTGGCTACGTGATCAACCAAACACGTTTTTTTAACTTTACCAGGGTTCCAGCTTTTTTGCTACTTACAAAAGCTATGCATTTTTACACATCAGACTTTAATACAAACGTTTTAGAATGGCAGCTCCGCCAATAATTCCAATCCTGTGAAGCTAACAATGTACAGGTTTTGTTGAGAATTCTCTGATTCTCTGGATTCTATAGATATTTGGACTCTACATCTGGAGTCTGCATGGTGGGAAAAGACCGGACTAAAAAGAAGAGTAGTCTGAGGTGCCTGTACAGAAGTGGAAGAACTCTGAGATCTGTGTATGGGCGACTAAGAAGGGGTCAAGATGGGGTTAAGATGTTTTAGGAAAATATACTGTCCTTTGATGCAATAGGGGTCCCCAGCAGTGGGAAAACAAATTGGCTATGCTAAGTTAGGAAAAATTTTTTAGAAAACATATACATAAAATACAACACCAAATCAGAAAAAGTTGGGACACTATGTTAAGTGCAAATAAAATAAAAATGCAGTGTTTCTTACATTTACTTCAACTTTGATTGATTTGATTGCTCAACTTCATTTCATTTGTTAATAAACACCCATTCCTGCATTTCAGGCCTGCAACACATTCCAAAAATGTTAGGAAGGGGGCAATTTAGGACTAGGATGGACAATCACACAGTGGAAACGTGTATTGTGGTCAGATGAATCAGCATTCCAGGTCTTTTTTTGGAAAAAATGGACTCAGTGTGCTCCGGACCAAAGACGAAAAGGACCATCCAGACTGTTATTAGTAACAAGTCCAAAAGCCAGGGTCTGTCATGGTATGGGGGTGTGTCAGTGCCCTTGGTAAAGGTCATTTACACTTCTGTGATGGCAGCATTAATGCAGAAAAGTACATTGAGATCTTAGAGCAACATGTGCTGCCTTCAAGACGTCGTCTTTTCCTGCACACATTACAAAGGCATGGCTGCGGAAGAAGAGGGTACGGGTACTGGACCGGCCTGCCTGCAGTCTTGACCTGTCTCCAATAGAGAATGTGTGGAGAATTTTGAAACGGAAAATGCGACAACGATGACCCCGTACTGTTGCACATCTTAAGACGTGTTTGCAGGAAAAATGAGGCAAAATAAAAGCTGAAACATTAAATCGCTTGGTCTCCTCGGTGCCAAAACGTCTTTTAAGTGTGGTGAAAAGGAATAGCAACATTATAAAGTGGTAAATGCTTTACTGTCCCAACTTTTTTTGCAATGTGTTGCAGGCCTGAAATGCAGGAATGGGTGTTTATTAATAAATGAAATGATGTTGAGCAGATAAAACATGAAATATCTCAGGTTTATCCTGTCTGCAATCAAATATAAGTCAGAGTAAATGTAATTATTAGCATTTTCCATGCTGTCCCAACTTTATTTATTATAACTTAAATCACACTCTTTAGCTCAACATGTTTGACTGGTCAGGAGTCACAAACTTTCTATATACAATTTTAACAGTATGGCCAATAGTATATGAACATTCCTCCCAATTATTAGCTTACGGGTGTCCTGATCCTGCCCCAACGACTAGCACATAACCCCTGTGCACAAAACAAAATTAAGTCAAACGTTTGACCAGTGTGGTGTAAAGAAACTCCAGTGGCCTGCACAGGGCTCTGACCCCAACACCTGAGGGAAAAATTAGAGCGTTGCGAGCCAGATCCTTCAGCCAACCTCACAAAAAGCCCTTTTGGCAAACTGGGTCCCAATTCCCAATTCCCAACGACGCACCCCAACACTCCAAAAATGTTGTAGAAACAAGAACAGATGAACAGATGAGTCTGTTATAGCCATGAGGAAGAGGAGCAATTCCATGTTAATGCGAATGGTATGGATATGGTATAATATGTCCAACAAGCTCATGGCCAGATGCCCGAATAGTTTTGGCTGTAGTGTAGAAATCTTGTATACGGCGTATAAAAGCTGGAGAATTGTAGTAGAACTTGGAGCTACGCCCAAGTGAAAAGCTCTTAGAACTTGTGCTGAAACTGGATAATCTTTTGAAATCTGATAACCTACTACCTTATTCACAGACTGTAAATAAAACCATTGGCTGTACATACACCGATCAGGCATAACATTAAAACCACCTCCTTGTTTCTACACTCACTGTCCATTTTATCAGCTCTACTTACCATATAGAAGCACTTTGTAGTTCTACAATTACTGCCTGTAGTCCATCTGTTTCTCTACATACCTTTTTAGCCTGCTTTCACCCTGTTCTTCAATGGTCAGGACCACTACAGAGTAGATATTATTTGGGTGGTGGCTCATTCTCAGCACTGCAGTGACACTGACATGGTGGTGGTGTGTTAGTGTGTGTTGTGCTGGTATGAGTGGATCAGACACAGCAGCACTGCTGGAATTTTTAAATACTGTGTCCACTCACTGTCCACTCTATTAGACACTCCTACCTAGTTGGTTCACCTTGTAGATGTA
This sequence comes from Trichomycterus rosablanca, assembly GCF_030014385.1. Lineage (NCBI taxonomy): Eukaryota > Metazoa > Chordata > Actinopteri > Siluriformes > Trichomycteridae > Trichomycterus > Trichomycterus rosablanca. The sequence goes on along the minus strand of NC_086002.1, from coordinate 11,615,378 downwards.
AAGTCAGAGACGATCGCTCATCTATTGCTGCTGTTTGAGTTGGTCATCTTCCAGACCTTCATCTGTGGTCACAGGACGCTGCCCACGGGGTGCTGTTGGCTGGATGTTTTTGGTTGGTGGACTATTATCAGTCCAGCAGTGACAGTGAGGTGTTTAAAAACTCCATCAGTGCTGCTGCGGGGCGTGGGCAGCATCCTGTGACCACTGATGAAGGTCTAGAAGATGACCAACTCAAACAGCAGCAATAGATGAGCGATCGTCTCTGACTTTACATCTACAAGGTGGACCAATTAGGTAGGAGTGTCTAATAGAGTGGACAGTGAGTGGACACTGTGTTAAAAAACTCCAGCAGCGCTGCTGTGTCTAGCACAACACACACTAACACACCACCACCATGTCATTGTCACTGCACTTCTGAGAATGATCCACCACCTAAATAATACCTGCACTGTGTTGGTCCTGTGGGGGTCCTGACCATTGAAGAACGGTGAAAGCAGACTAAAAAAGTATGTAGAGAAACAGATGGACTACAGTCAGTAATTGTAGAACTACAGTGCTTCTATATGGTAAGTGGAGCTGATAAAATGGACAGTGAGTGTAGAAACAAGGAGGTGGTTTTAATGTAATGGCTGTATTAGAATACATTTGTAATGCTTGACTATACACTTATGGAAACATGAAATGTAGTCAATCATTTGATATATAGTATGTGCCTGCACTGATATATTTGATAATCCTGTGTTGGTAAATATAGATTAAATTAATTAGAAGATCCTGAAATAGCCAGAGTAGGTGTAATAAATCAGAATCATAAATAGCTCCGTGGAAGCTCGTAGCCACCTTCAAAACATTGATTCATAGATCCATTCAATTTAAAGCACATCAAATCACTGGTAATATAGTATTGATCAGTGGTAGGTGGCAAACTGTGAGGCAATGCACTGTGTGTGTGTGTGTGTGTGTGTTGACCGACATCACAACAGATCAAATGTTTGTAATAATTCAGAATGCTATTTTTATTATTTTTAATGCCCACCAAAATGCTAAAACTGTCTGAATATCAGAAACTGTTCTGGCCCCTTAATTTTTTGCATGGTTTATGTTGTGGGGTTGATTTAAATAGATATAATTGCCCTTTATACCCATCAATCTACACTCAGTCACTCATAATAACGAAGCAAAAACACAGTTTTGTTAGTTTTGTTTAGAAATTTATTGAAAATCAAAAACTCACTCACTGTCTTATCCAGTTAGAATTGCGGGGGAGGGGGGCTTGCTGGAGCCTATCCCAGCTTTTCAATGGGCGCAAGGCACACAGTAACACCCTGGACAGGACACCAGTCCATCGCAGGGCAGACACATCTACACACACACATACACACACCCATTCACCTACAGGGCAATTCAGTGTCTCCAATTAACCTGACTGCATGTTTTTGGACTGTGGGAGGAAACCGGAGCTCCCGGAGGAAACCCACGCAGACATGGGGAAAACATGCAAACTCCGCTCAGAAAGGACCCGTACCACTCCGCCTGGGGATCAAACCCAGGACCTTCTTGCTGTGAGGTGACAGTGGCGTAACTAGGAGCTCATGGGCCCCAGTGCAAAAAACATTTTGGGCTTCCTCAACAAATTTCATATATACATACAGGGGTTGGACAATGAAACTGAAACTGAATAATTGTGAATAAAAGTGAATAATTTATTAGTATGGTGTAGGGCCTCCTTTTGCGGCCAATACAGCGTCAATTCGTCTTGGAAATGACATATACAAGTCCTGCACTGTGGTCAGAGGGATTTTAAGCCATTCTTCTTGCAGGATAGTGGCCAGGTCACTACGTGATGCTGGTGGAGGAAAACGTTTCCTGACTCGCTTCTCCAAAACACCCCAAAGTGGCTCAATAATATTTAGATCTGGTGACTGTGCAGGCCATGGGAGATGTTCAACTTCACTTTCATGTTCATCAAACCAATCTTTCACCAGTCTTGCTGTGTGTATTGGTGCATTGTCATCCTGATACACGGCACCGCCTTCAGGATACAATGTTTGAACCATTGGATGCACATGGTCTTCCAGAATGGTTCGGTAGTCCTTGGCAGTGACGCGCCCATCTAGCACAAGTATTGGGCCAAGGGAATGCCATGATATGGCAGCCCAAACCATCACTGATCCACCCCCATGCTTCACTCTGGGCATGCAACAGTCTGGGTGGTACGCTTCTTTGGGGCTTCTCCACACCGTAACTCTCCCGGATGTGGGGAAAACAGTAAAGGTGGACTCATCAGAGAACAATACATGTTTCACATTGTCCACAGCCCAAGATTTGCGCTCCTTGCACCATTGAAACCGCCGTTTGGCATTGGCACGAGTGACCAAAGGTTTGGCTATAGCAGCCCGGCCGTGTATATTGACCCTGTGGAGCTCCCGACGGACAGTTCTGGTGGAAACAGGAGAGTTGAGGTGCACATTTAATTCTGCCGTGATTTGGGCAGCCGTGGTTTTATGTTTTTTTGGATACAATCCGGGTTAGCACCCGAACATCCCCTTCAGACAGCTTCCTCTTGCGTCCACAGTTAATCCTGTTGGATGTGGTTTGTCCTTCTTGGTGGTATGCTGACATTACCCTGGATACCGTGGCTCTTGATACATCACAAAGACTTGCTGTCTTGGTCACAGATGCGCCAGCAAGACGTGCACCAACAATTTGTCCTCTTTTGAACTCTGGTATGTCACCCATAATGTTGTGTGCATTGCAATATTTTGAGCAAAACTGTGCTCTTACCCTGCTAATTGAACCTTCACACTCTGCTCTTACTGGTGCAATGTGCAATTAATGAAGATTGGCCACCAGACTGGTCCAATTTAGCCATGAAACCTACCACACTAAAATGACAGGTGTTTCAGTTATTTTGTCCAACCCCTGTATATATATATATATACAGGCGGTTGAGTTTTTGTCATGGATGGGCCCCTGCCATGGGCCCCAGTGCACCTGCCCCCCCTGTAGTTACGCCCCTGGTGTACCCACTTAGCCTGCATGCCGCCCAAATCAAAAACTGCAATCTCTAATTCACAAAAGTTTTTTAAATAGACTGGAATATGCTTTATTGTTGATGTACAAATACAATGAAAGTAGATTTTATTTCCCAATCAACATCTCTAGAAGAAAATCATCCCAATTCATCCCAATCAGTGTAAGGGCACTCCGCTGGCTACTGGATTTTTTAATGCTGGAACAAAAAAGGGTCACTCCCAACTTGTCGCCACATAGCCGGGAGCTAGCATGAGCATTGGGTGTGGCTGTAAAACCCAAACTTAATGACCAGACAAAGGGTCCATATACTTCAGTGTATCAGAATTATGATCTTGGCTCATCCTGCTGTATTATTTCATTATGTAGCATTATACGTTGGCTCACAGATGAGCCGTCTGACACGTCATCCATCATTCCCATAATGCTCTGGATTTTGTCAAGAACACAGATGGGCTGTGAATCAAAGCAAGTGTGAAGCCACACACATACACACAGACATGCCATTTTGTACAAACATTTCAAGCATCTAGTTTTCAAGGACTTGTCCAAACCAATATTGATACACAGAGTTACACTTAAAAGTTTACATACACTTGTAAGTGGCATATACTATATGTGTGGATTTGGTCTTGATTGGGATACATGTAATACTTCTGTGCCCAAGAAAAAGTTCATGAATTAGATTTCAGAAGACAATGTAATCATTGTGAGTCAAAAAGATACACAAAAGAACTTTAGCTTGGCATTTAGCTTGGTGGCATGGCATCATAATTCCTCATTGGTGATTACGCTTGACCGTTTATCTGCATCACCCATTACATGGAACCAAGTACATAGAACAGGCCGCTCAGGTGGTGCAGCGGTAAAAACACACGCTGTTCACCAGAGCTGAGATCTCGAATACATCGTATCGAATCTTGGCTCTGCCTGCTGGCTGAGGCTGAGCTGCCACATGAACAACGATTGGCCTGTTGTTCAGATAAGGGACGGGACTAAGCCGGATGGGGACTCTCCCTCTAGTCACTAATCACTAGTGTGATTACGACCTCTGCTGGCTGGATGGTGGCGCCTGCACAGAGATGGGAAAGGAGTGCGGTAGAGGGTGTGGCTCTCCGTACACAGTGCTGTACTGCACTGCACTCATCAAGTGTTGGTGATAAGATGTTCGATTGCTGTGCATGTGTCGGAGGGGGCGTGGAGCAGCCTCGTCCTCCCCAGTCAGGAGCAGGGACCAGCATTAGTGAGAGGATGATTGATGAGCAGAAATTGGATGCGCTAAAAGTTGGAGAAAAAAGGGAGGGAAAAAAAGTACATAGAACAGTTGTCTTTTTGCCAAGGTTGGGAATAAAAAAAAAAAAACAATCTTTTACCTTCTGATCAAAGGAAATATGTCTGTATGGCCCGACGCCCTTTATAGAGAAATTTGTACCCTTAAACTCAACATTTCCCTTAAACCCAACATTTGTTTTAAACTCGATGTTTGTACGACTGTCGCTTTGTTCACCACTCGGCTTGAGTGGTGCGGTAAAACGTCATCAAAGTGCGAATATGAGACGAATCTGCATTCGTGTCAAATTCACTCTGAAAGTGTCCACATGTATCTGTGTTTAGCTGGATTTTCTTCCTGTTTCACTTTTAAACTTGTGTTATAGCTCAGGGTGCTGAGAAAATCAGCTTTTCCAAGAGAGTCTATTGTTTTGTTTTGTTTTTTGATTTTCCCTCGATTGTTTTCCCCCAATTTTCTCCCCTAATCTAGTCGTGTCCAATTACCCTGATTGCATCCTCCACTAATTCAACCCTCCACCGCTGACTGAGGACGCTTCTCAACTGACACTTTTTGTGCATTTTTCACCTGCTTGAGTCGAGTTCCTGAATACCAATCAGCATTGTGCACGGAGAGCCACACCCTGATCAGTATTATTCCTCAGCCCTGTGCAGGCGCCATGAACAACTAACCCTATGAACATGGTGGTGGTGTGTTAGTGTGTGTTGTGCTGATATGAATGGATAAGACACAGCAGCGCTGATGGAGTTTTTAGACACCTCACTGTCACTGCTGGACTGAAAATAGTCCACCAACCAAAAATATCCAGACAACAGCGCCCCGTGAAAAAAAAGGTTAGTGGTCGCGCCTTAACCGACAGAGAGCCCAAATATGTTACTGATGATTTACTCTAGGAATGATGATGATAAAATGATTTGATTTTCTGCCACTGTCAAGAATGACAAGTAACCAAGTAATATCAAAAGACATTTGCCATTTGGTCTCTAATTTGGTTTCAGTGTCATAATTTTTTTCTGGCAGTATTCATTTACTGAGACAAATGAGCAGTTGTCATAATATTGATACCCAAACAACACTTAGTTCATGAGTACGGCATGTTCATATGATAATGAGAGCAAAAGACCAGAATATCTTGGCACATCATTTGTCGGACCCCACTGCTGTGACTGTCATCTGTGATTAATGCATGAATGATTGTGTTTTTTCTTTCTCATTCCTGTATGCTAACGACGAGGTCTGCTATTCTACTCATTCGAAGGCTTTTATGTTTGACCGGCAGCCAATCTGACCTGGCTTCTTTCATCGAGCACCTTTAATACCGACTCTGCAGTGTTAGAATTGCAAATAAATCAGGTTAAAGAGTAGTTCTGAATAAAAACAAATATACTTCAGGTTCTACCTTGGTGGCATGTTGAAGGAGTCTATCGACCAGAGGACTAAGCCAATAGATCATACACCGATTAGCCATAACATTAAAACCACCTCCTTTTTTCTACACACATTGTCCATTTGTAGTTTTACAATTACTGACTGTAGTCCATCTATTTCTCTGCATGCTTTGTTAGCCCTCTTTCATGCTGTTCTTCAATGGTCAGGACTCTCCCAGAAGGACTACATAGTAGATATTATTTAGGTGGTGGATCATTCTCAGCACTGCAGTGACACTGGCATGGTGGTGGTGTGTTAGTGTGTCAGACACAGCAGTGCTGATGGAGTTTTTAAACACCTCTCTGTCACTGCTGGACTGAGAACAGTCCAGCAACCAAAAATATCCAGCCAACAGCGCCCCGTGGGCAGCGTCCTGTGACCACTGACAAAGGTCTAGAAGATGACCAACTCAAACAGCAGCAGTAGATGAAAGAAAGAAAGAAAGATAGATATCCTTTATTTGTCATATATACATATACAGATGTACAGTACAATGAAATTCTTTCTTCGCATATCCCAGCTGGTGTTGGAAGCTGGGGTCAGAGCGCAGGGTCAGCCAACTTACGGCGCCCCTGGAGCAGACAGGGTTAAGGGCCTTGCTCAAGGACCCAACAGTGGCTACATAGCAGAGCCTGGATTTGAACCGCCAATCTTCCGGTTGATAGCCCAAAGCCCTACCCACTAGGCTACCACTGCCCCATGAGCGATCGTCTCTGACTTTACATCTACAAGGTGGACCAATTAGGTAGGAGTGTCTAATAGAGACAATTGGACAGTGAGTGGACACAGTATTTAAAAATTCCAGCAGCTCTGCTGTGTCTGATCCACTCATACCAGCACAACACACACTAACACACCACCATGTCAGTGTCACTGCAGTGCTGAGAATGATCCACCACCTAAATAATACCTGCTCTGTGGGGGTCCTTTGGGGATCCTGACCATTAAAGAACAGGGTGAAAGCAGGTTAAAAAGTTATGTAGAGAAACAGATGGACTACAGTCAGTAATTGTAGAACTACAAAGTGCTTCTATATGGTAAGTGGAACTGATAAAATGGACAGTGAGTGTAGAAACAAGGAGGTGGTTTTAATGTTATGGCTGATCAGTGTATATTGGTGATGGCAGAAACCCAAATGGACCAGGGTTGACCTTTCTGTTTGACACTGAAGAAGGGAAGCATCTCAAAGATTCCTCTCAGGAATAAAAATGAGGGACATGGTTATTCAGCAGCTGACCACTCATGAATAATTGAACATTTTTTTGTTTGGCCAGACTGTGCCTGTCCATTGACTATTTTTAAACAGCGGCAGCCTGAAGGGTTTCTTTAATGGTGTCGATTGTACTAGCATGAAAGATGTTTGCTGAATATCTTAAGGAAAGCACTATGTTCCAATACCTTTTTTAACATGCTCTTATTGGCTTCGCCTTAGGGTTCCTCCATCCACTGCTAACAAATAATGTAATGAGGACAACTGGTAATGGATTCAACAGGTTCTGACTACAACAGACTTTGACATTACATAATAAAGATAAAAAAAACTTTTAATAATTGCTGGGTTTAAATGAAATAATAAAAAAAAACAATAAAAATAATTGTTTAATCAGAAAAAGTTGGGACAGCATGGAAAATGCAGATAATAAAAACACAGAGTTTCTTACGTTTACTTTGACTTTTATTTAATTGCAGACAGGATGAACCTGAGATATTTCATGTTTTATCTGCTCATCTTCATTTCATTTATTAATACACATCCATTCCTGCATTTCAGGTCTGCAACACATTCCAAAAAAAGTTGGGACAGTAAAACATTTACCACTTTGTAATGTTGCCATTCCTTTTCACCACACCTAAAAGACGTTTTGGCACAGAGGAGACCAACTGATTTAATGTTTCAGCTTTTAATTGTCTCATTCTTCTCTGGCAGGCAGGACAGTCCAGTACCCGTACCCTCTTCTTCCTCAGCCATGCCTTTGTAATGTGTGCAGCATGTGGTTTTGCATTGTCTTGTTGAAAAATGCATGGACTTCCCTGGAAAAGATGACGTCTTGAAGGCAGCATATGTTGCTCTAAGATCTCAATGTATTTGAGTAAGTACTTGAGCAGTATTTCTGCATTAATACTGCCATCACAGAAGTGTAAATGACCTTTGCCAAGGACACTGACACAGCCCCATACCATGACAGACCCTGGCTTTTGGTCTTGTTGCTGATAACAGTCTGGATGGTCCTTTTTGTCTTTGGTACCTGGAATGCTGATTCATCTGACCACAATACACGTTTCCACTGTGTGATGGTCCATCCTAGACTCCTCAGAGCCCAGAGAAGTGGCATTTGTGCATGTAATGCCAAGATCACACTACACGACTTTCCAAGTCGTTGGGTCGCTGTACAGTTCACACTACACGACTTTCCAAGTCGTCGGGTCGCTGTACAGTTCACACTACACGACTGAATCTTTTGCACTCGGGAGTCTTTCAGTCAGTGTATAGTTCACACTAAACGACTGATCGGCAATAGGGGGTTTCACACTACACGATCCATCACCAACTGGAATCGCAGACGAGCTTCTCTGGTCTCCCTTTTTTTCTTTTTTTTTTTTTAAAACACACGTGAGAAATGACGAGAAGTTTAATGATACCACGTCCAAAAATGCACGTCAACAAATAGCGAGAGATCAAAGTTTGTGCGCTGACGTGATGAAATCAAGGAGGAAAAATAAATGAATCTGAGTGGATTTGGCAACACGAACAGTATATGGCGTGTTCTGTAGTAAGTTGGAGGTAATTAATAATTTTGCAATGCAGCGTGGGTGTTATGTTTTGTAGAGGACGATCAAGTCAGAAATACTGTAAAACGTGTGTGTGCCGGTGTGTCCTGATATAAACTATATTAATTAAACCCCTGTACCACCTGTTTACACTCGTCTCTTGCGTTTCCCCTCACGCTGTATCCTGCGTTCTCATTGGCTGTTCGACATGTCACTCATTCCCAGTCGCACATCTGAGATCAGATATCTGACGTGCTAGAAAACCCGATCCAGTCGCTGAGCGGTCGGCGACCGGTCGGGTCGAGTTGTTGTATAGTTCACACTTAACAACTGAGAGCCGAGTTTTGATCGCCGAGCGAACGCTGAGTTGCTCCCGACCTGGAAAATCAAGCGCCGACCAGTCGCCGAGCGAAAATCAGGGCAAAAATCGTGTAGTGTGAACCAGGCATAACTCTGTACTGTAGTGCTTGACAAAGGTTTGCCAAAGTAATCCCTCACCCATGGGGTTATATCAGCTATTGTTGAGTGGTGGTTCTTGATGCAGTGCCGTCTGAAGGATCGAAGATCAATGGTGTTCAACTTAAACTTGTGCCCTTGGCCTTTACACATTGAAATGCCTCCTGATTCCTTGAATGGTTTATTGATATTATGCACTGTAGAGGGAGAAATATGCAAATCCCTTCCAATCTTTCTTTGAGGTACATTTTTATTTAAACATTTTAATCATTTTCTCACACATGTGTTGACTAACTGGAGATCCTCTGATCATCTTTGCTCATCAAAGACTCAGCCTTTCCTGAATGCTGCTTTTGTACCAAACCTGTTTGGAATCACATCATTATTTAGTTTTTTCACCACAGTACTAGCCCTAAATTGCACCCGTCCCAACTTTTTTGTAATGTGTTGCAGGCCTGAAATGCAGGAATGGAGGTTTATAAACAAATGAAATGAAGTTGAGCAGATAAAACATGAAATATCTGGGGATCAAACTGTCTGCAATGAAATAAAAGTCAAAGTAAATGTAAGGAACACTACATTTTTGTTCCAATGTCCCAACTTTTTCTGATTTGGGGTTGTAAATGCTATACCAAGATTCTGCTTCATGTTTTGTGCTTATACAACATTAAAAAACTCGCAGATCAGTTGAGCTGTGATGGATAATCTTCTCGTGTGTGTGTGTGTGTGGGAGCTGAGAGAGACCGTTTCCTCCCAAACACCTGTAGGTTTGTTTATACAATCTCAGCAGCAGCGAGGTTCTTGGAGGACGAACATGTTGAAACATCATGACAGACTGTCAACACCTGTATCAGTCACCCTTTAAAACTGGCATCTTGTGCATACCGTCTCGAATCGAGACAGAGAGAATAAAAAGAGTCCATCACTGAAGATTAGATGATATTCCTCAAGGGAATGTATCACAATGTGGCTTTCAGCTGTTCACACATAGTAGGGATCCGGATGACATAATGGGCCGTGTAGTGTCAACGTCTTGGCACGGGATGAAGAAATACTGGTAATTATCCAAATGATCCAACTTTAAAGTTTCGACGAGTCAATACGTTCGGGTGGAAACATTTCAGCACCCGTAATCCTTTGAGGTGGTGTGTCATCGCTTTTGAGAAAGTCTGAGTTTTTTTGCTTCATGAAAAAGTGGAAATAATAATTTCACACCTCGAAGAAAATGCAGTAATTGTGCTTAGTAAAATGAACGGGATTTACTGAGGCTCAGATGGCCCATTGGCTGTTTACTTTACGTCAATTAACACTCAAACTTTAGAAACATTTAAGTTGTCATTATGAGATGGAGAGTGTAGAGAAATGGATTTATAGATATTTAGATATATTTTGATGCATCTTTACTCTGGTATAAATGACTAAATGAGTGAATGAACAAAGAAGTGCTCAAGATCTCAATAAAACCAATTAAAGTTGTATAAACTTTTGATAAAGTCTTTTATGAGAATGTATAACTTAATATTGCAAATAAAAAACTCAAATGTTAAAGTCTAAAACATACATAAAAATCTAAAATTGATTTTTTTTACAACCCCAAATCAGAAAAGGTTGGGACATTATGGACTTTTATTTGAGATATTTCATGTTTTATCTGCTCAACTTCATTTCATTTATTAATAAACATCCATTCCTGCATTTCAGGCCGGCAACACATTCCAAAAAAATATAGAAGCACTTTGTAGTTCTACAATTACTGACTGTAGTCCATCTGTTTCTCTACATACTTTTAGCCTGCTTTCACCCTGTTTTTTAATGGTCAGGACCCCCACAGAGCAGGTATTATTTAGGTGGTGGATCATTCTCAGCACTGCAGTGACACTCACATTGTGGTGGTGAGTTAGTGTGTGTCGTGCTGGTATGAGTGGATCAGACACAGCAGCGCTGCTGGAATTTTTAAATACTGTTTCCACTCACTGTACACTCTATTAGACACTCCTACCTAGTTGGTCCACCTTGTAGATGTGAAGTCAGAGACGATCGCTCGTCTATTGCTGCTGTTTGAGTTGGTCATCTTCTAGACCTTCATCAGTGGTCACAGGGCGCTGCACATGGGACGCTGTTGGCAGGATATTTTTGGTTGGTGGACTATTATCAAACCAGTAGTGACAATGAGGTGTTTATAAACTCCATCAGCATTACTGTGTCTTATCCACTCATACCAGCACAACACACACTAACACACCACCACCTTGTCAGTGTCACTGCAGTGCTGAGAATGTTCCACCACCTAAATAATACCTGCTCTGTAGTGGTTCTGGGAGAGTCCTGACCATTGAAGAACGGCATGAAAGGGGGCTAACAAATTATGTACAGATGGAATAGATGGAGTCAGTAATTGTAGAACTACAAAGTGCTCCTATATGGTAAGTAGAGCTGATCAAATGGACAGTGAGTGTAGAAACAAGGAGGTGGTTTTAATGTTATGGCTGATCAGTGTATTTTTTTATATTTTTTACTTTTATTGCCGTCACACCACAAGAGATTTTGCATGTTTGCCAAAACTGTTACACAAACCATTCCATTTTGCATTACTGACACAAGTTAATTGTATGAAAAAAAACTCATCTTAATAAATGCTTTAATTTAATTATGATTTGATTATGGTAAAATCAGGAGGCATGTCACCCACCCGGTTGTGTTTGTGTGTTGAGGAAATTAATGAGTTAAGATTAAATCACTTGAAGCTTAGCAGAGTATGAAGGGGAGTTTGTTATAGTTGCATGGGAGATTTTATTTGGGGGAAATGTCCATCATAGCTGTTACTGGGCTAAAGATCAGCGGTTGGTCTGAAGACTGTGGGAAATAAATGCAGAATTTAAAGAAGTAAAAAGGAGTACAGTAGTGTCCAGTAGTAGTGGAGCCAAACAATTGCAACACAGGTTTGATCTTTGCATGTCCTTCCCATGGCTGTCTTTCCTCCTACCTTACTCTTCCTCCTACCTGGTGATGTGTTTACGCCGATGTAAATAAGATTATTTTAACATTCAACAATTCTCTCATTTGAGGCCGATGTCAGAAAGAAAGCCTAAACTGTACCTGTAGGCTGTGATTATCCAAGTTCTACCCAATTGTCTACCATTCATTTGAAGCTGTTGGAACTTGAGCGACACTGTACAGCGTCGAGAAAACTTTACCACCATGGGCTCAGATGTGCGAGAAAGAAAGCTTTGCGACTCGGTGGGTAGCACTGTTCCCTCACAGCAAGAAGGTCCTGGGTTTGATTCCCGGGTTTCCTCCCACAGTCCAAAGACATGCAAGTGAGGTAAATTGAAGATACAAAATTGTCCATGACTGTGTTTGATATTAAAAACTTGATTGAAGCAGAAGCTTGACAGCATCTAAGCCTAAGCTTGGCTAGACAAAGCTTACTTGACTGTGGATAGTTTTCCTGCATCTGTTAATTCATGACAGAACTGTTTTGGTCGGTCTTGGATTATATCTGACCATCAGACAATGAGTAGAGACATTAAACTTACTTATAAGGCAGATTATTTAGATTACGTCACCGCAGTTTTCGCTTGCTAAGCTAACTCCGTTAGCCTCAGATCATTCAAACCAATTGGCTGAGGAGACACAACCCCCTAGCATGCCAGCTAACATCTCACTCCATGTACTCACTCACTTTCTTAACCGCTTATCCAATTAGGGTCCTTGTTGTGCTGGAGCCTATCCCTACTTTTTAATGGGCACAAGGCACACAGTAACACCCTGGACGGGGCGCCAGTCCATCACAGGGCAGACACACACATGTTCACCTTTAGGGCAATTTAGTGTTTCCGGAGGAAACCCACGCAGACACGGGGAGAACATGCAAACTCCGCACTTGCTGTGAGGCGACAGTGCTACCCACTGAGACACCGTGCCGCCCCACTCCATGTACTGAAAATAGTTACATTGTCAATGACAAGCCTGATTTAGGTCTTTGTCTGATTTGGGTCTTGGTCTGATTTGGGTCTTGGATTACATCTGACCATCAGGCAAGCGTAAGTTTACAAGTTGTTAGTTTTGCTTTATCAACGTTCGCAAAAGAGCACTATTTTGAGTACTTCATATTGGTATGGTCCTATTTATTAATTTAGCAGATGCTAATATCCAAAGGCACTTACAAATGTATCTGAATATGCTGTATGCAAGAAATTGTGGCATCTTGGCATTGATAGGACATGAACCAGCAACTTTCTGGTTGACCCTCCTCTGCATAGTTCACTGTTATGTCTAATAAAACCGTCGGCAAAATTAACAACTGTATGTTTTCTAATCTGTATTCGATCAGTTCTGACTTGATGAATGTAGCATAACAGTCAGATTTGTGCTAGTGTGGCACTGTTGGTATTCAAACAATCTCTGAGGCTGGTTGAATTTTTATTAAGTGCAGATATGAGGTTTTATCACTGCATTTCTTGTGTAATACATACCAGTTGGGTCTTTCCACATCATCCAACTCCCTAATGTTTAATCACATTAATCAGCCTTCACCAGTCCTCCCTTGTAGACGATTACATTCCTTAGTTTTTTTAGTTGTGTACATAACATGGCCTTAGCTCTCTTGTTTTAGCATTTTAAACTTTGCGTGACTTATATAAGAAACAAACGTACAGACTTTATAGAGTCTATACAGAATCTCCTTTCTACTCCCAAATATCTGTTGCTATTTCCCGTCCACTAGCTGTGTTACCCTATCACATCATTGTTACTGAACATGGTGTGTCTGTTGGTCGCAGCGCACTTTGTGAACCTGCAGCTTTTACTGTTTTATTGGGTAGACTGAGCTAGATATGAGTTCACGTACACCTATATGCCATTCGGGTCAATACATTTACCGCGTATGTACTTTGTAATGGTTACGGTTCTTTTATCCACAAGATACTTACTAATGTTTCAGAATTAGATATGAGTTCACGTACACCTATATGCCATTCGGGTCAATACATTTACCGCGTATGTACTTTGTAATGGTTACGGTTCTTTTTTCCACAAGATACTTACTAATGTTTCAGAATGCAATGCTCAGGGGCCCAACAGTGGCAACGTGTCCGTGGTGGGACATAAACCAGCAACTTTTTCCTCAATGTAAGTTAGTGGAGGTCTGTACAGAAGTGTGTGACAAATAAGATCAAGACAAATAAGGGGAATTTAAGGTCCCTTGGAGTATACACAGATTCCTGTAAGATAGAAAAACCCTGTTTACAGAGTTGGTGCTACTCTAAATACGTCTGCCTCTGTGCACTCGTGTTATGCAATGACTTCACCACTGACGCACTTTGAGTTTTGAGACAGCTAGAGACCGCAGAAGGAAATACCTCAGGCATTGTCACAGTAGTCTGAGCTTTACTGCAATACAAAGAGCCTGAACAAGAGCGACAGCATTCGAACGCCAAGCCGTCATGAAAGATAAATCACCCCTATTAGTCTAAAGACCTCAAGTGACACAAAGGAATTCAGACAAATTCTCTCTAGTGGCGAAATGATTTGCAAATGTTCTGGTATGATAGCCGTGTGACATAGTGTCACTGGATCTGCTTATAAAGGTGGTGACATTAAATCACGCATAATGATGTAGCGGTAACGCAAGGATTAAAATATTTGCTTGGGGAAATGTGTCTTTTCAAGAGGACAATACTTATTTTCAGGAGAGGTTTTTTTCCCACAGTATTAGCAAAATTGTACAAAATAAGCCAAATTATTGCTTAATCTTTTGATTTTTTAAATATTTTTGTAAAGAAAAACATTAAAACAACATTAAAGAATAAGCAAGTGAATTGGTAACAGGTGAAGGTACCATAATTGGGTATAAAAGGATGTTTCAATAAATGCTCAGTCTTTTCAAGCAACTTTTTGCCCACTTTTGTTCAAAAAGAACATTTCTCAATGCAAAATTGTAGATAATTTAAGTGTTTCACTATCTACCGTACATAATATTGTAAAAAGGTTCAAAGAATCCAGAGAAATTGTAGTCTACGTAGGGCATGACTACGAAGGCATGGGTTTTTGGCAAAACCATTGTATATACAGTATATATCAGCCATAACATTAAAACCACCTCCTTGTTTCTACACTCCCTGTCCATTTTATCAGCTCCACTTACCATATAGAAGCACTTTGTAGTTCTACAATTACTGACTGTAGTCCATCTGTTTCTCTGCATGCTTCGTTACCCCCCTTTCATGCTGTTCGTCAATGGTCAGGACGTCAGTGGTCCCAGGACCGCTACAGAGCAGGTATTATTTGGGTGGTGGGTCATTCTCAGCACTGCAGTGACACTGGCATGGTGGTGGTGTGTTAGTGTGTGTTGTGCTGGTGTGAGTAGATCAGACACAGCAGCGCTGCTGGAGTTTTTAAACACCTCACTGTCACTGCTGGACTGGGAATAGTCAGCCAACCAAAAATATCCAGCTAACACCGCCACGTGAGCAGCGTCCTGTGACCACTGATGAAGGTCTAGAAGATGACCAACTCAAACAGCAGCAATAGATGAACGATCGTCTCTGACTTTACATCTACAAGGTGGACCAACTAGGAGTGTCTAATAAAGTGGACACGGTATTTAAAACTCCAGCTGTGTCTGATCCACTCATACCAGCACAACACACACTAACACACCACCACCATGTCAGTGTCACTGCAGTGCTAAGAATGATCCACCATTGAAATAATACATACTATGTAGTGGTCCTGGGAGAGTCCTGACCATTGAAGAACAGCATGAAAGCAGGCATGTAGAGAAACAGATGGACTACAGTCAGTAATTGTAGAACTACAAAGTGCTTCTATATGGTAAGTAGAGCTGATAAAATGGACAGTGAGTGTAGAAACAAGGAGGTGGTCATAATGTTATGCCTGATTGGTGTAAATAACAGTTTTTACAGGAGTTATTCGTTGTTGTTTTTGGTCTGTCGGTCCTGGATTCTGTAAAGCTGCTTTGAGACAATGTCCATTATAAGAAGCGCTATACAAATGAATGTGAATCCGTTCTGATCCTATGATGATCCCTTTACATTGATGAATGAGGTAAAGGGTGTTAACAATTTTTTCCAAAGCAACAGATGGGCTACAGTCAGTATTTGTGTACCTACAAAGTGCACCATCTGGCAGGTGTTCCTGATAAAACGCCACCAAAGTAGACCAACCTTATGAAGTTACAAATGAGCATATACTGTATAACTCCAGTTTTTCCCCCTATAATGTATTTGTTTTAGTAACTACATTTACATTAGCAGGCAGTGACAGTGAGTTAGTACTAAAATAAAGCTCACAGTTGCTCTGTTTGCTGCGGCTCAGCTTTTTGGCCCAAAGGCGTTCCCTCATGTCTGACAAATTGTCATTACTCTCAGCAAATACATTGAGTGCGCCTCTGCCGATGTGTACTCAGAGAATCGCTCCAAGCAACATTGAGAGAGAGAGAGAGTGAATGAAAGAGAGAGGGAAATGGAGGTCGACCAGTACACATTGTGATATAAAACCTTACGTAATTATCAGCTTTATGTCCAGCAGGATCCAAAAGTCTCAATTCACTCCCAAGAAGTGTTTTATAGACTCCCTTATGAAAAGTAAAATGTGAGTATAAAAATGTTATTATTCAACAATACGATGGTTATAATTTTGAAAATAGCCGCCTGACACATCATCGTATAAAATGAAATTAGGTTTGAATCCTTGCTTCATGCACCATTTGGTTAATTCTGACACTGTGTACACTGGCAATAGTTTATATTACTTTCATTAATATTAAAGCCATAGACAAAAAAAACTACAGTTAATGATGAGAATCTCAAATATTTATCAGCTACTGTAGGGCACAAGGTGAGATTACGCATTGTACAGAATGCCTATTCATTGCATTGCAACACACACACACACACACACACACACAGACCTATTTACCTAATTACTAAAGCCTAGAAACAGTTAGCATGGGCCAGTGGCGTAACTAAGAGCTCATGGGCCCCAGTGCAAAAATAAAATTGGGCCCCCTCAACAAATTTATATATATATATATATATATATATATAGGTCTATTAACGTTAAGCAGGTTACACAGATTCCCAAAATCCCTTGCTGTGCACTCACTGTATATTTTGATTACATGTATTCTTAAATTTCATTGTCTTTTAGTTATTTTTAGTTATTTTAGTTATTTTAATATTTTACTTAACGAAAATATTGTCGTGTTTTTACTTTCATTATCGCCGCACTTTACCGCTAGCATTAGCCACTTGCTACTGTAGAGCGTCGGCTCACCTAGCCGCTGCGAGTGCCGCTCGTCTGGTGGGGATGCTACGGGTCTTTTGCTGCGTGCAATGGTGGAGGTGTGGGAATAAAGGCACATGACAAGGAAGAGTTCACTTTAACTGTTAGTCAGGACTTCAATGAGCGATACAACACTTTAGACTGCCTAGCTCCAGCACCCGAACTACCTATTGGGTTCAATGCTGGGGCTATACGGCGAGTCTCATATACGGCGAGTCTCATATACAGAACTAACTAACTGCAGAATGTCCCAACGCACATGTATAAACCGGGTGCTGCATTCTGATTGGCTGAGCTAAATGTCACTCACATATCGCTGCTACAATATTGTAATATAATAATAACGACCTGTCGAGTGCAGCCAATGTGGGGGCAGTGCGGTGGGGGGTTGAGTTCATGTCGTGGAGGGCCCCCCTTTGCCATGGGCCCCAGTGCACCTGCCCCCCCGGTAGTTATGCCCCTGGCATGGGCAGTCCACCTACAGGTACACTATATGTCCAGAAGTACGTAGACACCTTTCTAATTATTAAGTTTACTTGTTTTAGTTACATCCATTGCTAACAATTTTATAAAACTAATTATAACAAATACATATTTTATGCATCCAACTTTGAAGCAATTGTTTGGGGATTGTCATACAGTGTTCCAGCATGATTGAGTATGTGTGCTTGACTGGCCTGCCCGCAGTCCAGATCTGTCTCCTATTGAAAATGTATGGCACATCATGAAGAGGAGAATGGAACAACACCAAGCATGGAGTGTTGAGCAGCTGAGGTCATGTATCAAGCAGGAATGGAGAAAAAATCCACTAAAACGGCAACAATTAATAAAATCAATTCCTGAATAATTAAAAATAATGTAATTAATAGACATGGTGATGTAAATGGTGCACTCTGTTCCATCTTGGACCTCCAAATGGGCTGCTGTTCCAACTTCAAGAAGTGTTAGAGACATCAAATTCAAAATCAGTTTAGAATTACAAAATACAATCAAGTTCGCCAGTAAAAACAGTGGAAATCTTTGCTTTGTACGTTTTCCAAGATAAATGAAAGAATCAACAAATCACAGATTCTTATTTTTATTGTAGTCCAATAAGCATCACCAATAAACAATTAAAAATCATTTAAAACTTCCGTATGCAGAATTCTATTCCCAAGCCTGAAGCCCAGGTGTGCCATCCATCATTCCCCTCCGCTGATAAGATCTGACACCGAGCACGAGAGACGGCTGCAGGACCCTAACCTGATACGCAGTGGGCTCTTCCACCTGGGTGGGCTGTGAGCACTGGAACGCGCCAAGGCGGACCCGGAGGGCCCTACTCGTTCCCAGCTGTGACTGGAGCCTGGGGCCGTGGCTCAAAGAGGAGCCCCTGTGCTGAAAGATGATGGTGTGACACTGGAACACAGAAGAGCGATGAGAAAAGAGAATTGACCTGAGGGGACGGGAAGATGTTTCTGTTACTGCAGTGTGAATATGATGCCATGTGGTACACGTGCTTTCTCAAAAAAGTCTGTCTGTCAAAGATCTGTCAAAAATTAGAATTAGAAGCTAGATTTAGTGTTCAATGATGCTTTTGATTTTTATTATATTATATAAGAAAATGTGTAAAACGTATCAGATTTTTGATGCATTCTTAATATTAACACTAAAATATAATTGATTTGAAGGCACCCAGGTGGCGCAGCAGGATATTTCGCTAGCACACCAGTGCCGAGATTCTGAACTCCTCGGTTCAAAACTCCATCTGGGCACCACCTAGCGGGCATAATTGTCAGTGCCTGCAGCAGACTCTAATTGGCCACCGTGTCTGCTAGGAGGGATGACCGGTTTATATGGGTGGGGTCTTCAAACCCTGTGTAAGGACCCTGATTAGCAGATAGAGGCATCTGTGCAGAATGCATGGGTGAAAAGAAGGGGTCCGCTAGGACTGCGCACAGGTCAGAGGAGGTGTGAGGAGGAGCAACATTAGAGGAGCAACATACCCTCCTCTAATGCAATCAGGGATCCCTCAGCAGCGGAAGACAAACTGACTATGTCAAATTGGGAGAAAATGGAAGAAAATGCATTTGGGCAGTGCGGCAGGAACAAGAGCCTGGGTTTAATTTTTTCACTGTTTGCATGTTCTCTCAGTGTCCGTGTGGGTTTCCTCCAGGTGTACCGTTTTCTTCCAAGGTTCAATGCAGTCAAGTTAAGTGAAGCTGCCAAAATTGAAAATTGACCAGAATGTGTGTGTGTGTGTGTGTGTGTGTGTGTGTGTGTTTTGCCTATTGAATCAGACCCACTTTAATACTGTTCTTCAATGGTCAGGACTCTCCCAGGACCACCACAGAGCAGGTATTATTTAGGTGGTGGATCATTCTCAGCACTGCAGTGACACTGACATGGTGGTGGTGTGTTAGTGTGTGTTGCGCTGGTATGAGTGGATCAAACACAGCAGCGCTGATGGAGTTTTTAAACAAATCACAGTCACTGCTGGACTGAGAATAGTCCACCAACCAAAAATATATCCAGCCAACAGCGTCCCGTGGGCAGCGCCCTGTGACCACTAATAAAGGTCTAGAAGATGACCAACTCAAACAGCAGCAATAGATGAGCGATCGTCTCTGACTTTACATCTACAAGGTGAACCAACTAGGTAGGAGTGTCTAATAGAGTGGACAGTGAGTGGTCACGGTGTTTAAAAACTCCAGCAACGCTGCTGTGTCTGATCCACTCATACCAGCACAACACACACTAACACACCAACACCATGGCAGTGTCACTGCAGTGCTGAGAATGATCCACCACTCAAATAATACCTGCTCTGTGGTGGTCCTGGAAGAGTCCTGACCATTAAAAAGCAGTCCTGACCAGAAAAAGCAGTGGTAAAACAGACACTGAATGACTGAATAATGTTATGTAGTTTCGATTATAATATCATATATAACAACATGTAGTTATATATACATATTAGCATGTTTATTATATGTGATACCATTGTTGGCCCTATAATGTAAGTATATGGACAGTTGTAGCCTAGTGATTAAGGTACTGGAGTAGTAATCAAAGTGTCACTGGTTCAACCCCACTACTGCCAGGTTGCCGCCATTGAGCAAAGTTCTTAACCTTCAGTTGCTTAGACAATATTTATTGTAAGTCGCTTTGGTTAAAAGCGTCTGCTAAATGGTGAAAATTTAAATGTATGTGGTGTGGCCTGGTGGGTTCATACTGTATATACAGTTATATGTAAAACCACAATATACATTTATTTATTTATTTAAAGATACTTTGTTGTTTATATTTCTATGTAAACGTTATAAAAAATTTTATTTTAAAGTGAACACATGTACTGGAAGTATACTGGGGAATATTTCAAATATAAAATTCACATTTTAATTTAGAAAGCTGCCACTGCCACCTGCTGGTAAAAATCTTCCAGTCTGGCACTTCACAGGATTAAATCTGTCTTTTTTTTGTCCCAACCAGACATTTTACCTTTTTCCATTGATGTGACCTTTTGCTCTACAAACATCCAATTGATTTTTAATGACTACAGACACTTTTATTGGATTCAGTGTAATAAACCCAGCAAATCCTTTTCATTGATCAGTTTAAAGGTCACTCTATTTTCACGTTTTTACCTACTTTGTGATTATTGTTGGCTTGTGTAGTACATTCATCAGTGACTTATTGAGGGGCTGTCAAACTACTTAAAAATCAATAAAAAAAATATATAATAATATATTTTTCCCCTTTCATTCCCATGTGCAGTCAGTAATTAAAGCCTGATTGTTTTTGACCTCAAAAATAAGAATTATTCAGGCTTACTTTAATTAAAAATCTGGTATTTGTGGCTGCCATCAACTGCAGTCAATGTAATTAATGCTTTAATTGTGTGCAAGGCTAAACAATCAACCATAACACCACTGGCAAAGCCATGTCCTGGCAGTGCAGAGCCAAGCCCTTCCAGTGCAGATCCATGTCTTCCAGAGCAGAGTCATTTTTTCCAGGTGCAGAATCAGCCTGACCAAGCCATGTCCACTCAGTCCAGGGCTGTGGTCACCCAGTGCAGAGCCATGTCCTTCCAGTGCCGAGCCATGTTCAATTCATGCCACCTCAAGAAGAAACATTAGAAAGCAGATAGATAGATAGATAGATAGATAGATAGATAGATAGATAGATAGATAGATAGATAGATAGATAGATACAGACAGACAGACAGACAGACAGACAGACAGACAGACAGACAGACAGACAGACAGACAGGCAGGCAGGCAGACAGGCAGGCAGGCAGATGAGATAGATAGATAGATAGATAGATAGATAGATAGATAGATAGATAGATAGATAGATAGAGACAGACAGACAGACAGACAGACAGACAGGCAGGCAGACAGGCAGGCAGGCAGACAGGCAGGCAGGCAGATGAGATAGATAGATAGATAGATAGATAGATAGATAGATAGATAGATAGATAGATAGATAGATAGATAGATAGATAGATAGATACAGACAAGATAGATAGATAGATAGATAGACAGACAGACAGAGAGATAGACAGACAGACAGACAGACAGATTAGATAGATAGATAGATAGATAGATAGATAGATAGATAGATAGATAGACAGGCATACAGACAGACAGACAGACAGACAGACAGACAGACAGATAGATCCAATCGATCGATCGTCAAGCATTACAGCAGCTCAAAATATATTAGAAAAAAAATATTAAGCAGGTAAGTAAATATTCACAGATGTTTATTGTAGGTTCCATAAACAAAGTGGCAGATCATACTTCATGAGTCTGTCCTGATAGTCCAGGTAGTGACTGCATTAATAAGGTTAATGGTCTTTTTTTTTTGTCCAAAAGTTTTTCTTCCTTCTTCATATCCAGATTAAAATATGTGGTACAAATCATCATGTGTCATGTGAGTCATAAGACTGCCAAGTAAACATGGATTTAGCATGGACGAATGGCATGAGGTTATATTGATGTGTACATCGTGGGTCACACTATGGGAAGATACGGAAAAGATGAGCGACAACATGAAACAAAGTTCAAACAGACTGAACTTTGAGCACAGAGATAAGCTGTGATAACCAAGTGTGAATGTGGCAAATGTGCACTGTCTGCACTGCTCAAGATAGTGCAGTGGCAAGGTAAGCATAACCACTTCACTCTATGGAAAGCAATAGCAAAGCCTAGCTAAGGATTGAAGGTCAGGCTCCCATAGAAGGTCAGATTAAGTGGGACTTTGTTTATTCACTTTGGTGGCAGGGAATTAAAAGATTTGTTTTTACACTCACTGTCCTTTTTATCCGTTCTACTTACCATATAGAAGCACTTTGTAGTTCTACAATTACTGACTGTAGTCCATCTGTTTCTCTGCATGCTTTGTTAGCCCTCTTACATGCTGGTCAGGACTCTCCAGGACCACCACAGAGCAGGTATTATTTGGGTGGGGGATCATTCTCAGCACTGCAGTGACACTGACATGGTGGTGGTGTGTTAGTGTGTGTTGTGCTGGTATGAGTGGATAAGACACAGCAGCGCCGATGGAGTTTTTAAACACCTCACTGTCACTGCTGGACTGAGAATGATCCACCACCTAAATAATACCTGCTCTGTGGTGGTCCTGTAGGGGTCTTGACCATTGAAGAACAGGCTAAAAAGTGTGTAGAAAAACAGATAGACTACAGTCAGTAATTGTAGAACTACAAAGTGCTTCTATATGGTAAGTGGAGCTGATAAAATGGACAGTGAGTGTAGAAACAATGTTATGGTTGATCAGTGTATATTAATCTGTGTGATAACAGTTAACATCAACATTACTTTTGTTACTATTACTACATTCATAAACAGTTATAAACATGTGAGATTCAGAGTTTACATACACACTAGTTTTGTAGTGTCCTTCACCTATTGACGTGGCTTCTTAATCTCAATTTCTTGTATATACTGGAGTCTTCACTACAGCTAATATTAAGAGGGCTTGTACGACTGCACCCAAATAAACGACTGCTGTGCTTAAAAAGAAAACTCACATAAATGTGAGAATAAATTCCAATCCTAAATTGAATCAACAGGGGGTGATGTTTTACTGCAGAACTCTCAGGAGCTATACTCCAACCAGATAATACGGAATAAAAACACGTTTTAATAGGAAATTGAATAAATAAGACCATAAGACCATGAGAAATGTGAAGATAAGAGTAATACAATAGTAAAACTATTTAATTTTTGTTTATTTATTTATTTATTTATTCATTTATTTATTTATTCATTCGTTTTATAGAAGGGGCAGTTACTAACCAGTTGCATTATGTTTTATGGTCATACAGTATTTTTTTTTTTATATCTAATCAGTTGGGTCACTGTTTCCTAAATATTTTATAATAATTGGTGAGTCTCGAATGCACTAGTAGGCCTAATCCATTTAAGCACCGTACCATAAGCTTGTTGGACATCCAATTCCAAAAGCATGGACATTAATCTTGCTATTGTTGTAAATGATAATCTTCTAAAGTCTTCAAATAATAACTGAGGGTTCACCTTTTCACTAGTTCTTTCCCTTTCAAATGAAGTAAAAAACTAACCCTGCACTCATTCATGTTAAACAAGGGGGATACATTCTTTGTTTTCCTTCCTCATGTCATCTTTTAACATGGTTTAGCAGATCTGTGTTCTTAGTCTAGAGAAAGTACTATACATGTTTACTGAGACACTAAGCACTTCTGTAAGTCGTACTGCATATGAGTTTCTCACTCTCACTCACTTTCTTAACCGCGTATCCAATCAGGTTTGCGGGTGGGTGCTGGAGCCTATCCCAGCTTTTCAATGGGTGCAAGGCACACAGTAACACCCTGGACGGGGTGCCAGTCCATCACAGGGCAGACACACATACACACACACATATAGGGCAATTTAGTGTCTCCAATTAACCTGACTGCATGTTTTTGGACTGTGGGAGGAAACCGGAGCTCCTGGAGAAAACCCACGCAGGCACGGGGAGAACATGCAAACTCCACACAGAAAGCACCCGGACGCCCCACCTGGGGATCGAACCCAGGACCTTCTTGCTGTGAGGTGACAGTGCTACCCACTTAGCCACCGTGCCTTCCAATGTGAATTTCTGTAATACAGTATGTAGATGTACTACCATAAAAAACCCTACAATAGCTACTTGAAAAAAAGATTTACTCAGCATAAGCCATAATTTCTTAAAAGATGCCTTCAACGTTGTGGATTAAGATATGGATACATATATGGTGTAGCCAGAGGAATGTTGCTGGAACATGCCAGATACAGTAGACTCTTGACTTACGAATTTAATTGGTTCCGAAGGGCTGTTCTTAAGTCAATATGTTTGTTAGTTAAACCTATTTTTCCCATAAGAAATAATGTAAATAGGATTAATCCATGCCAGACCCCCCAAACCACCCCCTTACCTAACCTTTCTAATGTCTTAAATGGTCTTTTTTGTTATAAATACAAGTGTATTGTCCCTTAAATCTTAAATTATAGAATAGACATAAACTGTAATAAACAATAATACACAACAATACACAGTAGTACTGTACATAAAACACACATCACATTTCAGTACAGTACGTGTGCTGTACCATACATCATAATACATTTCCTTCTTTTTATATAAATTGTATCTACCAGAAACAACAATAACTCTCATATTTCTCTATTATTTCCTTCTTTATTTCAATAGTGTTGTATTTTGTAGGTGTAATTGCACAAAAGAAAGAATACTTTACTGTGCCGATTTCCTTCTTCTCTCTCACTTACTGTCCCCGCTGTCTGATACACAGTGACAGCTACTGGCAGGAGTAATTATACAACAACAAATAGTGATTTTCTCACTATTGTGCTTTCTCTGCACATTCTTTGGGGACATTTTAATATAGAATTTTACAAAATATAAAGAAAACACCGGAAAACACCGTCCGCTGTTCGAATGTTCACTCACTGTATATATATATATATATATATAGAGAGAGAGAGAGAGAGAGAGAGAGAGATGGTTGGAGTGAACTTGTTCGTGACGTCACGTGTTTCGAGAATTTCCTAAATTTGTTTGTACGTTAAGTTGAAAAAGATCGTTCGTAACCCAAAATGTTCTATAACACATTTGCTTTAAATATTTTATAAAAATATATATTTTTTAAATGTAATATGGAGATCTTTCACCTAATTTACTATAATATAAGCAAATAAATATTGGCCACTGCACTTTAAGCTTTTTATTTGAAAGGGAACACGGAGTGGGTACTAATTTGGAAAACACCCAGGTTCAAATAGATTGTCCAATCACAATACAGAACCCAGATCATGTGATACATCTTTACTTTCACTTTTTTGTTTTGAATGTTAGCGTTCAGTCTGGCACGAAGGTGAGTTGCAGTATAGTAACCTGATAAAAGCCACTGTAAGTGAGGTACTTAATAATAATAAAGAAAGTGTAACGTTTATAACGTCTTGTGGATTTACTCCTGAGTACTCTCCAAAAACGTGCTGGGCTTCATTGATTTGCCCACAGATGTGATGGTCAATTTGTGAGAGTAAGGTTGTCTGTGATGGACCTGCACCCTGAATGTGTTTTGCACCTATTGTACACTATATAGTTCAGGTGTATCACACACCCATTGCTAAACGTTTTTGTATACAATGATTCATGGGTTTCTTGTTTGTTTGTTTGTTTATTAGGATTTTAACGTCATGTTTTACACTTTGGTTACATTCATAACAGAAACAGTAGTTACTCTTTACAGAAGATTCATCAGTTCACAAGGTTATATCGAACACAAGTCATGGACAATTTAGTATCTTCAATTCAACTCACTTGCATGTCTTTGGACTGCTGGAGTAAACCCATGCAGACACGGGGAGAACATGCAAACTCCACACAGAAAGGACCCAGACCGCCCCACCTGGGGAACGTACCCAGGACCTTCTTTCTGTGAGATGACAGTGCTACCCACTTAGCCACCGTGTATGGGTCTCTTAAAAATGCTGTATCAAAATATACGTACACCAACTTAGATGATTAATTAGATGGTCTAGAATGAGTTATAATGTGATTTAGGGTTATGATTGCCCATATAAATAGGGCTAGTTTTATTCTAACTAAGATGTATGACTAAGATGCTCTCTTGCCAAGATTTAGAAAATGTTAAATTGTCACTATTTAAGAAATGTGGCCGCTCACACACACGCTGGAACACACACACTCTGGAATCAGAGCTGGGATCTCGAATACATCGTATCGAATATCGGCTCTGCCTGCCGGCTAAGGCTGAGCGGCGACATGAACAACGATTGGCCTTTTGTTCAGATATGGGCGGGACTAAGCCGGATGGGGTCTCTCTCTCATGACTGGTGCAATTACGACCTCGGCTGGCTGATTGATGGCGCCTGCACAGAGATGAGAAAAGAGTGCTCTCAGGGTGTGTCTCTCCATACACAACGCTGAGCTGCACTGCACTCGTCAAAGTGTAGGTGATAAGATGCATACGGCATGCTGCCCACGTGTCGGAGGGGGTGTGGGGTAGCTTAATTTTCCTCAATCAGAGCAGGGATCGGCATTGGTGGAGAGGAAGCATGACCCAATCGGGCAATTGAACGCGCTAAAAGGGAGAAAGGGGAGAAAATGCATAAAGAAAATATAAAAATTAATTAATTAATTTAAAAAAAAAAAAAAGAAGAAATGTAACTGGATGGTCATATGTAGTCCTAAAACCTAAAAAAAGTTTGCCATAAATTAGCCATAAAGGCCTGATATAATCCCCCATTAATGTTATATATTATTTCTACTCATCCTACAAACCCAGTCTGGGACATTTTTGAGAAATTAAAAAATAATTAAAATAAATAAATAAAACAAGAAGCTGTAATTAATTAAAAAAAGATCACTAAGTGGACAATAAATAAATATATATTTGTAAATATAAACAAATTAAGAATTTGATGCCTGCAACACATAAAAAATAGGAGTCATGTTTACCTCTATGTTATTTCAACTTTTTTAAACTACTTGAGGAATTGAGGGTACTAATTGTTACACTTTTGCAAATGAACTTTTTGCTCATTTTTGCTTGACGTCACCATTGTCTGAATCTCCATCAATAGAGACAGGTCTGAACTGCAGCTAGGCTATACAGAGTTATGACGACTTCTCATGCAGTGCAATCTGAGGGCTCAAAGGTCACTTATATTGAGTAATGGTTTCCAGTCTTGCCCTCCACTAGCTGAAACCTCTCCAGATTTCCTGAATTTTTTCACAATTTTATGTATGGTAGATGGTAAAAGACTAAATTATGTGTATTTTCTTTTTTTAGTTTTCAATTTTTCTCACTTTTTTCCCCCAATTTTCTCCCCTAATCTAGTCGTGTCCAATTACCCTGATTATGTCCTCTCTATACTGAATCGACCCTTCACCGCTGACTGAGAACACCTCTCAACTGACATACCCCCCCTCCGGCACGTACAGTCAGTACAGACTGCATTTTTCACCTGCACGAGTCGAGTTCATACACTGACGGGCACTGTGTACAAAGGGCCACACCCCCATCAGCATTATTCCTCAGCGCTGTGCAGGCGCCATCAGTCAGTTGCACCAGTTATGAGGACCTATGGTCCGACTTTTTACCCCTATAAACAACAGCCAATCGTTGTTCATGCAGCCGCCCAGCCCAGTCGGAAGGCAGAGCTGAGATTCGATACGATGTATTCGAAACCCCAACTCTGGTGTGCTAGCGTACTTTTTACCGCTGCGCCACCTGAGCAGCCTAATTATTCGCAATCTTGGCACAGCTAGTGAGCCACGACCCATCTTTGCTGGCAAAGCCTGAGTTGTTGATAAATCGCTGTTTTATAACTCATCTTGATGCCAATTCTGTTACCAGTTCACCTGCTAAAACTGTGTAATTTGAATATTGTGTAATTTGTACACGTTTCACTCTTATTTGTTTCGGTCTCAACTGTGTTTTTTTTATGTTTTTCAGGCATCAAATTCAAAATTTGTGTATAATTTGGTCAGTTGGCCAGCAAAAACATCACAAGTCATTTCTTGTGCTTTGGTCAGTTAAATAAGCGTTTAAGAAAAATGACATATGACAGATTTTTACTGCATTTGTCAAACCTTTCTAGAAAAGGGGGTTGGATGAAGCATAACAAAAATTGCCTTTGCATTTAATGTCCCATTGCCCTTATATATATGTATGACGAGAATATATTGGTAAAGAATATTGCTTTTCCTAGCGCTTTGTTCTTTTTCATTTGTCTTTATGCAGCATGAAGCCCCCATGGACCCTGCTCTTTCTCAGCTCGCTGCTCTGCACCCCTTCGGTTCAAGCTATATCCAAGCCTAATTTCATCCTAATGATGGTGGATGATCTGGGAATAGGAGACCTTGGATGCTATGGAAACACGACTCTAAAGTAGGCTGCATGGCGTCACTGTCAGCTTTCATTTCAGGCCTTCGGGGACTGAGTGTTTTTCATATGTAGCAGCAGTCCAGCTATGAAAAGCATTAAAAAGGCAGCTTAAAATGAGCACCTATAGAGATAAAATGCATGGTGCAATTAAAGATCAATAAATGGTGATGATTTATTTTGTAGGCAGAGTGGTATAGTTGAGGTTTGCTAGTTCTTAATTTAGCCTTCAAAATATCCATTTATAAAAGTGTCATCATGTTTTTAGGAGCTGTTATTGAAAATGAAATTGAGAGGCAAGATTTAATCAAAGCAAAAGCTAACTAAAGTTGTTGACAGTGAAATAGAAATGCCACAAAACTATTGAAATTTAATTTAATCTGATTTTTAATTTAAAATTAAATTAAAACTGATAATCCTCAGCACTGCAGTGACACTGACATGGTGGTGGTGTGTTAGTGTGTGTTGAGCTGGCATGAGTGGATCAGACACAGCAGCGCTGCTGGAGTTTTTAAATATCGTGTCCACTCACTGTCTACTCTATTAGACACTCCTACCTAGTTGGTCCACCTTGTAGATGTAAAGTCAGAGACGATCGCTCAACTATTGCTGCTGTTTGAGTTGGTCATCTTCTAGACGTTTATCAGTCACAGGACGCTGCTCACGGGGCGCTGTTGGCTGGATATTTTTGGTTTGTGGACTATTCTCAGTCCAGCAGTTACAGTGCTGCTGTGTCTTATCCACTCATACGAGCACAACACACACTAACACACCACCACCATATCAGTGTCACTGCAGTGCTGAGAATGATCCACCACCTAAATAGTTCCTACTCTGTAGTGGTTCTGGGAGAGTTCTGACCATTGAAGAACAACATGAAAGGGGGCTAACAAAGCATGCAGAGAAACAGATGGACTACAGTCAGTAATTGTAGAAGTACAAAGTGCTTCTGTATGGTAGGTGGAGCTGATAAAATGAACAGTGAGTGTAGAAACAAGGAGGTGGTTTTAATGTTATGGTTGATTGGTGTATAAGTTACTGTCATAAGTTTGTAATTCAGAATCATCATGATTCTAAACAAAACTGTTTTGTTTAATAAAGTGTGTGCTTTGTTTTCCATGCCAGGACCCCTCACATTGACAGACTGACTGAAGATGGACTGAAGCTGACCCAACACATTGCTGCATCTCCTTTATGTACACCCAGCCGAGCCGCTTTCCTCACCGGCAGATACCCCATACGATCAGGTCAGCAGCAATAGCTCTGAGGACTGGAGTTTATTAAGCTCTAAACATTTTAATGCATACAATATACCTATTTACACTGGAAAAGCATTTTTAAACATCCTGACGTCCCACTTACATGAGCCAGTCTTCAGGATAAGGACGACTAACATTTTTTTTATCTTCAACACAAGTACTTTCATTAAGTGGAGACTAGAATGGGATTTAATTTGCTGCCATTGATTAAAACTTTGACGTAAACACGTCTGACTTTAAGGCCACAAATTTACAAACAAGTTCTTTCTATACACACACATACACTACCTGAGACTACTACCTAAACCCCTAACATCTACTTGGTAATCTAAAGCAACGTCTCCCAGCCTTTTTTGCACCATGGATCTGTTTCATATAAGATATAATTTCACGGACCGGCGCGGAAGGGAGGACTGGTCCGGTGGTTGGGGACCACTACTCTAGGAAACGGAGGATAAGACGGAGGATAAGACAACAAAATATTTTGAAATGGGAAAAGTGGTAGGGGTTATTTATTTATTTATTTTATTAAACAGATTTTTATTATGTATTTGTTATTTATCTATTTATAATTTAAACATTTATAAAGTAATAAAAAAAGTAAATGATTTTATTAGGCATAATGCAATTGAACAAATTAAAGAATTGATTGTTTTTATTTTTGTTAAATTTTTTTGTCATATGTATTTTATTTATTCATTTATTTTATTTATTAATTTTATTTTATTTATTCATTTATTTTATTAAATTTTTTTGTTTGTAAAAAAAAAAAAAAAGATTCTCACTACCAGGAGGTACAGTGGCTGGGGTGGCCAGCACCTTTTTGTGTGGAGTTTGCATCTTCTCCTGTGTTTGTGGGTTTCCTTTGAGAGCTCCGGTTTCCTCCTACAGTCCAAAGACATGCTATCAGGGCAACTAGAGGAACTAAATTGCCTTAGGTGTGTGTGTGTGTGTGTGTTTGCCCTGTGATGGACTGCAACCTGTCCAGGATGTTCCTACCTTTCTCGCCCGGTGAATTGTACCCATTGCGACCCTGA
This sequence comes from Trichomycterus rosablanca, assembly GCF_030014385.1. Lineage (NCBI taxonomy): Eukaryota > Metazoa > Chordata > Actinopteri > Siluriformes > Trichomycteridae > Trichomycterus > Trichomycterus rosablanca. The sequence goes on along the minus strand of NC_086002.1, from coordinate 11,584,373 downwards.
ATAGGATAAAGCGGTGGTAAAACAGACAATGAATGAATGAATTCTTACTATGTAGTTTGCAGAAGTACACATGATATCTATTTTATCCATCCGCCCATTGAAAAAGCTTCTTATTACCCCTTAGTAGAAGTGAATGTGAATGATTGAGTTTGTGATACAACTGAATATACGTGACTAGGTGTTTCATCTAAGCTCTGAATCCACTTCAGTCCTGATTAAAATGAATTGGTCAATTTGCACTATAATTTTCAATCAGAATTTCCTTCCTAACACTAACTGTGTGTGATTTTGCTGCAGGAATGGCGAGTTATGGCCAAATTGGGGTATATATTCTGGCAGCTGCGTCTGGAGGTCTTCCCGCGAAGGAGCTTACGTTCGCCAAAATCCTGGAGGAACAGGGATACGCCACAGCTCTTATTGGTTTGCAATATACATCACACAAAATACAAGCTTAATTTACAACAGTTAATCTTCAATATTTATTAGGTAGATGTCATTTGTTTGTTTATTATGATTTTAACGTCATGTATTACACTTTGGTTACATTCACGACAGGAACGGTAGTTACTCATTACACAAGGTTTATCAGTTCACACAAGGTTATATCGAACACAGTCATGGACAATTTAGTATCTCCAATTCACCTCACTTGCATGTCTATGTCTTTGGAAACCGGAGCGCCCGGAGTAAACCCTCCCACAGTCCAAAAACATGCAGTCAGGTTAATTGGAGACACTGAATTGCGCTATAGGTGAATGGGTGTGTGTCTGCCCTGCGATAGACTGGCGCCCCGTCTAGGGTGTTAATGTGTGTCTTGCGCCCATTGAAATGCTGGGATAGGCTCCAGCACCCGTCCCCCAACCCCCGCGACCCTAATTGGATAAGTGGTTAAGAAAGTGAGTAAGTGAGTCTAAGTGTATAAATAATTCTGATGAGGTTTTGTCTCAGATATATATTTTTATATATTTATTGCATTTATTTGATGGATTTCTGTTACATTGTGTATTGCAGGTATAATTAAGTTAATTAATCGCAGACATTTTTCATGATTTTTTTCACACATTTACTAAGGGTGCCAATCATTTTGAAGCTAACTGTACTCATGTAATGAAATGTCTTGGCAGGAAAGTGGCACCTGGGTCTGAACTGCGAACACAGTAGCGATCACTGCCACCATCCCAGCTCTCACGGCTTCCAGCACTTCTACGGCATCACCACGACAAACCTGCGCGACTGCCAGCCGGGCCACGGATCCGTCTTCCACAACGTCCGTGCCCACATTCCTTACAGAGCGCTGGGCACCGGCCTCCTCACCCTGCTCCTGCTGCATGCTAAAGGAGTGGTGACCGTGTCCCGCAGGCTGGCTTTGTGCCTGGGGGGGACGATACTCACAGCGATGGGTTTGTTTTTCTTGTTCGTGCTCACGTTTCCCTACTTCAACTGCTTCTTGATGAGAGGACACGAGGTGGTGGAGCAGCCGTACGTGTCCGAGAATCTCACGCAGAGGATGACCTCGGAGGCCGTCGAGTTCCTGGAAAGGTTTGAGAGTGCTCGTTCTTTCTAATGATTTGTCAAGTGCGTATCCATTCTGCTGCTAGTTCTTGCCTGGAAAGGTTTCAAGGCTGCACACTCAGGTCCAGAATTATTGTTACCCTTGGTAAAAGTGGTAAAATGTTACTAAAATGTCAGCTTGAGTCTACTTTATAAGTGAAGTGATTATTTTACTATATTATTTATGCATTTTCTCCTTTTTCTCCCTAATATTAGCGTAACCAATTACATAAAATTGTGCTGGGGACCCTGATCGCATCCAAGAAGGATATATATTCGCTTGACACACCCTCCCTTTGACGCACACACAGTCCACCGACCCCTTCTTATTCACCCATACTTGGTTGGATTCACACATGAGGCCAGTCTCACACATGGAGAGTCACACACTGATCTCCGCATTCCTCCATTTCTGTACAGGTGCATCGGTTTCTAACCATTGAAGACCCCACCCTCTTTTTTAGTCCAGTCTTTCCCCACCCAGCAGAACAGTGGCCAATTTTGTTTGCTGCAGGCACTGGGGGGCACTCAGCCGACCGGTAGAAGAGCTGAGCTGTGTGCTAGCAGAATTTCATGCTTATTCTTTAAGGAGATATTAAAGATTTCCTATTTTAGAGTATAAATATAAGGTGACAGGATAAATTCAAGAGAAAGGTTAAAAAATACAACCCCGAATCAGAAAAAGTTGGGACGGCAAGGAAAAGAGTTTCTTACATTTACTTTGACTTTTATTTGATTGCAGACAGGATGAACCTGAGATATTTCATGTTTTATCTGCTCAACTTCATTTCATTTATTAATAAACATCCATTCCTGCATTTCAGGTCTGCAACACATTCCAAAAAAAAAAGTTGGGACAGTAAAGTATTTACCACTTTGTAATGTTGCCATTCCTTTTCACCACACTTAAAAGACGTTTTGGCACCGAGGAGACCAAGTGATTTAGTGTTTCAGCTTTTATTTTGTCATCTTAAGATGTGCAACAGTACGGGGTTGTCCCTGATTCATCTGACCACAATACACGTTTCCACTATGTGATGGTCCATCCTAGATGCCTCTGAGCCCTGAGAAGTCAAAGCCGCTTTTGGACATGGTTAACATAAGACTTCTTTTTTGTACAGTAAAGTTTTTAAGTGGCATTTGTGCATGTAACTCTGTATTGTAGTGCTTGACAAAGGTTTGCCAAAGTAATCCCTCACCCATGTGGTTATATCAGCTATTGTTGAGTAGCGGTTCTTGATGCAGTGCCGTCTGAGGGATTTGCTTGAAGATCACGAGTGTTCAGCTTAAGCTTGCGCTTTTGGCCTTCATGCACTGAAAATCCTCCTGATTCCATGAATCATTTAATGATATTATGCACTGTAGAGGGAGAAATATGCAAATCCTTTCCAATTTTTCTTTGAGGTTCATTGTTTTTAAACATTTCAATCATTTTCTCACACATTTGTTGACAAACTGAAGATCCTCTGATCATCTTTACTCATCAAAGACTCAGCCTTTCCTGGATGCTGCTTTTGTACCAAACCATGATTACAATCACCTGTTGACATCACCTGTTTAAAATCGCATTATTATTTAGTTTTTTCATCTCATTACTAGCCCTAAATCGCCCCGTCCCAACTTTTTTTGGAATGTGTTGCAGGCCTGAAATGCAGGAATGGATGTTTATTAATAAATTAAATGAAGTTGATCAGATAAAACATGAAATATCTCAGGTTCATCCTGTCTGCAATCAAATAAAAGTTATTGTAAGGAACACTGTGTTTTTATTTTATTACACTACTTGGCTATTAAAATACCATCCTTGAAAATTCCCATATTAACTGCTATGGCAATAATTAAGAAGGTTTAATAGAACTGGAGCGGTAAAGAATTTGCCTGGAGAAGAACAAAAGTCTGTTTAACCCTCCTTCATGAGGAAGATGGGTAAAGGCTAAAACATTTCCCAGAAACACCTAGTATTTCAGGTTACCAAGTCTCCAAGTCTATCCATCGATGATTAGATGCTAATTAAATATTTAAGGCAGTTGTTTTTCCTTAAAAGGCCCTGGCATCCTTGTTGGAAAACATGGCATCATGGACTTCATAAAGTACCAAGAGATTTGAAATTAAAATGCAAATAAGCTGAAAAATGTCATGGTTGACTACTCAGGTGATCTGACCACACAAGTGGCCGAACACTTCTGACAGAATAGCGTGGTTCTATACACATAGAGGGTGACATGGCGGCTCCCACAGTCCAAAGAGATACAAAATTGTTCATGACTGTATTTGACATAAAATAAACCCTCATCAAATAGGGCTGCAACTAACGATTATTTTAGTTAAACTCTGCCTAAACATAACAAAACTCTGTTATGTTATTTAAGTTCTAATATCAAATTAAAATAATGACCCATGAAACATGAATTTGAAACTTAAGCTTGATAGTTTAATCAAATAGTGTACTGGCTATGCCAACTAAACCATAACAGGTTAAATATCTTAACTGAATTATCTGCTGAGCTAACTAGCTACTATTAAGTGGAGAACGTTTATTATTTAGAATGAATGCTCTCATTAACGTGAGCAAAAAATAACGTTAGGCTATAACGTTGTTATATAACGTTACTCCTAATAAATCACTGATTAACTATTGCACTTAATGCGTTAGCTTAGCTATCAAACCTAAAAAATAGCGATCTCTTAGGAAGTTTTCCGACAGGTACTTACAAACATTAACTACATTGGTTAAAGCACAAAACGATGTAAAAACTTACCTGTCCTAAATAACGCTGGTCATCACGGCTGCAGGGTGCTCGCGTTTCAGATACTCATGGATCACCGTGTTGCTGGCGTGAAACCACAACTCTGCTCTGCAGTGTCTGCATTCAGCTCGTTTCTTTGGTTTATTTTGGCTGAAATGCTCCCATACTTCAGAAAGTTTCGGTCTCTTTATCTGTCTTCATAAACTCCCCGCTGCGCCATGGAAGCGATGCTGCGCCCCCTGCAGTTCATTTAGTGCGTTGCAATAATAACGACGCGTCGACAATGAAATTATATGTCGACAAATTTTTATAGTCGACGTTATTGATTATGTCGACTAATCGTTGCAGCCCTATGATCAAATAATGTCTGTTTAACATTGTTTGACAGGAACTCAGCCAGACCGTTCCTGCTCTTCTTCCCCTTCCTACAAGTCCACACAGCTCTGTTTGCGTCTCCCATGTTTCGTGGAAAAAGCCGACACGGCCTGTATGGTGACGCCGTCATGGAGGTGGACTGGAGTGTAGGTACTGATTATTAATATGAAGTTGGAAATGAGACAGTGGTAGCCTAATGGGTTAAGTATTGGGCTATTGATTGGAAGGTTGAGAGTTTGAATCCCAGCTCTATCATGCAGCCACTGTTGGGCCCTTGAGCAAGGCCCTGGCTGACCCTGTGCTCTGACCCCAGCTTCCAAACAAGCTGGGATATGCCAAGTAAGAATTTCTATTGTACTGTACACTGGTATATGCATATATGTAAATATGACAAATAAAGGCGTTCTATTGTATTCTATTCTAAATTGATATAAAACCATCTCGAAGCCCTCAAAGTTTAATTTTTTTGAAATTAAAAAACTACAGCCTAGGTCAGCCTGACACCTTAGTTTAATTAAAAATACTTATTAGAAAAGCTACTGTGACTGAAGGTCAAAGTAATAGTAAATCTTGAGGTCGACTGGGATCAAAGTGGAACAGTTCGTTTTGAATTTAACATAATATGTGTGATGTAAATTTAACAATTTAACACCACTCCTATTATAAAATTTGGTTGTGGTATTATATGGAGATGCTGTTTCGCAGCAGGGACTGGCAGTCTGGCCAAGTCTAATGGAATAAGAATAGTACTAGGAATGAAGAGTTAAGTCCAAAGTTAGCATAGTAACCCAAAGCACACTGAAGTTGCATAAAATGAAAAAAAAAAGACAATGGCTAAAAGTATAAGGACACCTTCCTAATTACTGAGTCCTGGTGTTTTATTCATACCCATTGCTCACAGGTGCATACAATTGTTGGATCGGACCACCTGGGCCAGCCTTCACTCCCCACGTGCATCAATGAGCCTTGGCCGCTCATGACCTCGTCGCTAGATTACCACTGTTTCTTCCTTGGACCACTTTTGATAGATACTGACCTCTGCAGACCGGGAACACCCCACAAGAGCTGCAGTTTTGGAGATGCTCTGACCCAGTCGTCTAGCCATCACAATTTGGCCTTTGTTAAACTCGCTCAAATCCTTACACTCTCCCATTTTTCCTGCTTCTAACACATCAACTTTGAGGATAAAATGTTCACTTGCTGCCTAATATATCCCACCCACTAACAGGTGTCGTGATAAAGAGATAATCAGTGTTATTCACTTCACCTGCCAGTGGTCATAATGTTATTCCTGGTCGGTGTAGGTTGCCGGTTCAAGCCCCACCACACACCAACTGTCTTGGGGCGCCTTCTTTTACTGTTTTAGCATGACTGTACCCCAATGCACAAAGCAAGACCCACAAAAAAAAAATCAGTGGAGCCTTGACCTCAACTTTCTAAACAGCTGTGGGATGAATTGGAACCCTATTTATAAGCCAGTCCCTTTCGTCCAACCGGGATTCCAAACACACTCTAAAATTATAATAAAGCCTTTTTAGAGGAGTGTAAGCTAAGTTCAGAATAATGACCAAGCTCATGGTCAGGTGTCTGGATACTTTTGGCCATACAGTGCAGTACTTTCGGAATAATCCCATCAAAATGTGTCATATTTTATTCTTCAGGTCAGATAATGAAGACTCTGGAGCGGCTAAAACTGACAGAGAAAACACTGGTGTATCTGACCTCGGATCAGGGGCCGCACTTAGAGGAGATCTCCATCCATGGGGAGGTGCACAGAGGTTACAGCGGCATCTATAAAGGTGGGTTCTGTATAAATCCAAGAAAGCCTGGCTAGATCAGCTATGTCTATAATAAGTAATTATAAATCAGTGAATAGAATCATTTTCACTTATTTCATCCTGGTCAGGTTTGCAGTGGGTCTTCAAAACTCACAGGACAAAACGTCCTGTATGTATATATTTATACCGATCAGGCATAACATTATGACTACCCCTCCTGAAATTGTTTTGGTCCCCCTTTTGCTGCCAAAACAGCCCTGATCTGTCGAGGCATGGTGTCTGACACCTTTATAGATAGATAGATACAGTAGATAGATTGATAGATAGATAGATAGATAGATAGATAGATAGATAGATAGATAGATAGATACGTAGATAGATAGATAGACAGACAGACAGACAGACAGATAGATAGATAGATAGATAACTTTATTAATCTCATAGGGAAAGTCAGTTATTACAGCAGCTCCAGGTACATTAAAGCAAAAAGTATTAAAGTACAAAGAATTAAAGTACACAAGTAATGTTTTACACACTATGATGTAATTGAATAAATAGAATAAAATAAAAAAATAAAATAAAATAAATAAATAAATAAAAAAACGTAGTATGTCATATAAAAAACTTATATGACTAACCAGCATTAACTTCTTCAGCAATCTGAGCTACAGTAGCTTGTTTGTTGGATCGGACCACACAGGTCAGCCTTCGCTCCCCACGTGCATCAATAAGCCTTGGTCGCCCATGATCCTGTCACCGGTTTACCACTATTCCTCCCTTGGACCACTTTTGTCCCCACAAGAGCTGCAGTTTTTATGCAGTTTGAGATGCTCTGACCCAGTCGTCTAATATATAACATCTTATCGGTACCCTTGATCAAACTAAGAGGGCCAGGCTGACCTAGGCAGTGTGGCTGTAGTTTTTTAATTAAAAAAATTGACTAATCTTTGAGGGCTTTGAGGTGGTTTATATCAGCTTAGAATAGAATAGATTAAAATAGAATGCCTTTATTCATCATATATACATATACAGGTGTACAGTGCAATGAAATTCTTTTGTGGCATATCCCAGCCAATATACGGTGCCCCAGGAGTCGAGGTTGCTTAAGGGCCCAACAGTGGATGTATATACTGGCTTTTACATCAGTACAAATGGTTTTTGGAAAACATAAATGCTAATTACGTATATTTACGTATAATTAAGACATGGCCACTGGACCAGTAAGACCCCCTGAGCATAGAGCCAGCGGGAGCTTTGTGGCCCACTTATGTTTCATTGTCCTGTGTTCGAGAAACCCTGCCCCAGGTCAATATTTACTATTTTATTTGAAATGCCAAGTGGCCACAAGAGCGCTTGTATAAGTGCTCGCTCAAGAGTTCCTGAAACGAATACTAATGTGTTCAACTGGGTCGAGAATGAGAGCGTGACTGGAGAAAAAACACAGCTTCCTTTGTACATTATGTATTCTCATCAAACCTTTCTGTCACCATTAACACCCTGTTAATGTGGGTATTGTCATCCAAGAGGAGACCTCGTCTATCGGGATGATATTTCATTATACTGAGTGATCTAAAAGCATTGCATGGGTTTGCAGTGAGCCTTGAGACAAGTGGACTCGAATCATGGGAGCGGTATGTCGTCCGTAGTGTACCAAAACCATCGACCCTCTTACTGTACCGGTCAAGCCAGAGATGTTCACAAGTCACAAAATACGAGTTCGAGTCGAGTCACGAGTCTTTAGCTTATGTTGTTATTAAATTTATAAGCGTGTGTCCCATTAGGAATATAATCCGTTATTTTGTAAAAGTGCTTAGAATTAAAAACCTCCAAACTTTTTCCGGTTGTGAAGTAAAACACTAACTCATTAGAAAGCCAATCAAGCGTTTAACTGACACATCATCTGTGTGACGCAAACTGAATAAATGCAAATAACAGCATTTCTTACTAAACAATTACAATCAGAAGGTCTGATTGGTTCAGAAAGCGGTTCTTCCAACCATTAGCGCCAATTCTGTAGGAGCATTCCATTCACATTATCTGTTCCTGTGAAGTGCACTACATAGGGTATTCCACCATTTTAAGTGAGATTGCAATCCAAAGGTAACGAAAATGTTCAAATGAAGTGAACTTCAAACTGTGTAGGGAGTAGGGAGCAACGCTTCATCACTACGCCGGAAGCTGGCTGGAACATTTACCCATTGTGTGTGTTGCGGGTTAAGACAGCCGGAGCGTTATTAGAGAGCAGAAAATGACACTATCAGAATGATGTCGGATCATATATATGTATATAATTCACACGTAACTAATGTTGCTGACTTCTGTTGTCCACAAGTCATTTGTAACAAGTCCGAGTCGAGTCTGAAGTCTCTGTGTGTGCAACTTACGTGCGACTCCCCATCTCTGGGTCAAGCACTTAGTTCTGTAGTGTTATCTTGGTGTATGCGACTCATGCACTGTCCCACTTGCCAATATCATAGAAGCCCTAGCTAGTTAGGCATATTTTAATCAATAAATTTGTGCCATTTGTTCCCCAGTTATGAAAACCCCTGTAAATAGTCAAATTACGGTCAGTTGGTCCCAGTTGGTGAACTTGCTTTTCTCATTGTGTTATTATCATTTTTTGGTCTAATTTAATTAATCTGTATCAAACCTTAAAAGTTGTTATGGTTGTTATGTTTATGTAATTTGAGCAGCTGGAAAATCGACCAATTGGGAAGGAGGAATCCGTGTGCCAGGCATTTTCCACTGGCCGGACACACTACCCAAAGGAAAGGTTATCGACAAGCTCACCAGTAACATGGACGTCTTCCCTACTGTGGTGAAATTAGCAGAGGCTGACATACCCAATGACAGGCAAGTCTGTTATCTAGGGATGTGGTTAATCTGCCAATCACAATGAAGGCTTATAAGAATCTTGGTTTATTTATTATATCCTGTCCTTCTTTGGTTCTAGAAAAGTAGAAACCCTGATTTCTCACGAAAATCTGGTCAGTATTAAAAAAGCAGTGATTTTAAAGTCTATCTAATCTGTATTAAGATTACAATAATACACATTTTATCACGTATTTAGGGGTAGCTTCAGCATATCTGGTCCACATACCAGACTGGATACAGTTTTTACACTGGATGCCCTTCCTGATGCAACCCTTGTATTTTTATCCGGTCTTGGGGCTGGCACTGAGAGTGCACTGACAATTTTTTGGCTAATGTCCGAGGGGGTGGCTGAAACAGCCTTTCATGTCCAGGAAGACGCCTGACCAGCCAGTAGCACAGCCGAGATTCGAACTCTGGATCCCTGGATTTCAGCGGTAGTGGGCTAGCATACATTACCACTATGCCACCTGTAGTGCCTAGTAATCTTGTCTAGACTAAGGACAAAAAAATATCCAATTGTACAGGGCTTTGTTGTCATGATTTGGACTACATAACATGCCATAAGTTTTTGCAGTCAGACAGGCCTGGACTGCAGGCAGGCCTGTATAGCACCCACACTCTTTCATTACTGCAGAATATAGCTTGTTGTCATGTTGAAATAAGCAAGACGTCCCTAACAAAAGTAACCTAGAAAGAGCATAGTTCTACGTATTTTTACAGCATTGATGGTGTCCTCACATGTTTCCAACATACGCCATGATTATGTCATGGGTACAAATACATCCCCATACCATGGTAGATCCCGGATTTAAAATCTTTTATAAGTAACAGTCAAACAATGACAGAAAAACAATGCCAGACCAGATTAGAGGCTTTAACTGGCCATTTCTGGGCATTGTTGACAAATAAAATGTATTTTGCATATCGTCACTGTCCGATGAAAAACACGTATCTCCAAAAACCCAGCTTTTCAGGAAAAAGAAGAGACTTTTTGCCCTGACTGTAATGGCGCAAACAAACCACAAATTTAGCACAGAAATAAAAATATATCTTTATCAAGTCGTCAGTCCGTCGCTTTCATATGTAAAATGGACTTACGTGTACAAATATAAATCATGTTTACAATCATGCAATTGAATAACCTGAATAAACTGTATAGATCAAACATTACACATTTCTCAAACAGTACCGGAGGGGAAGGAGAAGGAGATACATGGTTTTGATGGACAGGTCTAGCAGCCAGTAGAGGTACTCGTTAAAGAGATTGCGTGATCTTTTCATTGGTCATTTTGATATTCACTGCTAAGGACAGACAGAGATTTATACCCACAATCAACACATGTAAAAAAGTACACAGTATACAGTATGATACCCATCAGAGAAGTGTGTTCTGTTATTTCAAGGAAATGTAACAATCACCAATAAGATTCCAAGTGTCTGTAAATGGTGTACATAGCCATAGTATGAATGGTAAATCTTAACCAGTAAGAAACGTTACTTATTTACATAATTAAAAAGCAATGTGTTGATATGTTTGAGCTCTGGCAGGGCTAAATAAAGCTCCTCCTGATTCAACATTGCCTTTTCCTGGGTTTTATTGATGAACCTTTGTTCCCCAGATTAGTCTGTAAATTTTTTGGAATTTTATAGCAGTGCTGTGTGAGGAATCAAAGGTCACAAGTACTTCTTTGGGCAGTGAGAAAATCTTGAAGGGGGGGGGAATACACGTCACAGCCGACCGCCCTTACCCCCCTGGCTCTTAAAGCATAAGCCCCTCCTCTTTTTCAGGATCTGCCATGTTGATTGGTTATGCCGCTGCCTAAACTCAGCGACCGGTTTGCTGTCCTCCAGTGCAGCCTCCTGACAGAACAGGAGTCCATTGGGTGTTTTCCTGGACATAGATGAAGGCACCAAAACAAGGCACCGGTGTGCGAATACTACTAATGCACTGCGTTAGTGCGTATCTACTAATAGCCAGCGTAACAGATTGGTTACGAAGTGATGGGGGGGGGGATGCGCCCTTTTGTGCACAAACATTTCTCTGGATTCTTTATATATTTGTATAAGTTTTTTTTGCATTACCTTTTTAAGATTACCCTTATTTTAAAATTGTGGGATTGTGGGATTTTTCAATTAAAAATTAAATAAATTATATAAATTAAATATTTAAATTTAAAAATTATTTAAAGTATTTGAATATTTGTGTAGTCAAATTTGACGTGTGCAACTTGTAGGCTACAGTATAAAATGCTAAATTCTTAATTCATTATTAAACCTGTGTGAATGTGTGTGTGTGTTTTTAGGGAGATAGATGGGCACGACCTCATGCCCTTGCTGCAAGGTCGGGTGCAGCATTCAGAACACGAGTTCATGTTCCATTACTGCAATGCCCATCTGAACGCTGTGAGGTGGCACCCTGCTAACAGTGAGTCTAACTAACTATGCAGACATTATCTCACAGCATGTGATGAACAGGTTTGCAGTGAGCGGAGTGAGATTTAGGGTGCAGCCTTATATTCATCACGACCAAGCAGGCAAATTGCTTGTACGCTAGCTCACATTGTTCACTGTAGACATGAATAGTGATTATTACACCCTTTGTAATTTATCACTAGTAGCTAAAATAATAATGATATAAAAAAACATCCATAGTAATGATGGATCTGCAGGCCAACTGCTAAGAAGTAATTGACTTAAATTAAAAAATGACTGCTAGATGTTTAAAGCTGTTCAGACGCAGTTGGTTGCATTGAGGCGCACGTGCCTTAACCTGATGGTGTCACGGATCCAGCCTCTGTGCTCCATGAGTGCTGTGCCGCTCAGTAACAGTCTCAAGCCAACACCCCTTTTGTGATTGGTCTCCTGTTAATGATCCACAGCTGCACCTTGTTTAGGGGTAATGCTCAGGGTATTTAAGAAGGCAGCTGTGGGTCATCCAGGGGAGACGTTATTGGTTTGGCCTTCTCTTGTCTAGCTCATGCTCTTGCCTAGTTAGCTTATGCCTTTGTTAGTTAGCTCATGCTAGGGTTGCCAACTGCCCTGTAAAATATGGAATCGTTCTGTATTAAACCCCCCCCCACCCAGATTTTCTCACCTAAGCAACACAGTCCAGTAATGGGGCTGCATGTCAGTGTGAAGCTGGATTATGTAAAAATGTTGTTTGCACTATTGAGAGAAAATGTTACATGATGTTCTTTATGCACGTTGTTTTGCCTAAATAAAACATTTTGATAATGTTATGATGGTGTAAAACCCGTTATATTTTTTATAGGTGCAACCCTAACCGCATACCCCCCCCCCCCCCCCTCCCACTCAGGCAAACACCCGCCAAACCACCCCCCACCCTATGCCTTCAGCCAACCCGCCAGCCCAGGGTGTTCCTTATTTCCAGTTCTGAAAGTTGGCAACCCTAGCTCATGCTCTTGTCAAGTTAGCTCATGCCCTTGTTTGTTCATGATCAGAAGTCAAGCTAAGTGGTAAGTCTTGTTCATGTTTGGTATTAGCTTAGCTTAGGGTCTAGTATAGTTTAGTCAGGTTTCTTGTGTGTTTAGATTATCGTTAGCTTAGCGGTTAGCATAGCATTTACTTTAGCTTTAGCTTTGTTCATGTGTGTTTAGATCAGCAAATAGCTTAGGTCATGTGTTAGTGTGTCTTGTCTTGTGAACCCCTTGTCTTGTTAAACATCTCTGCTTGTGTGTCCACCCCTTCTTGTCACGTTTTAGCCCAGTCATTACAGATGGCAAGTCTTTATGTCAAACATCAGTGCCTGATCTTAAATAAATGCTTTATGGACTGTTTTTTGTTGACGTTTCCAATTTATGTCCATAATAATCGCTTTGGTTTTGGAATGGCTTGGTTTGCTAAGATCACCTCTCACCTCTCTCCTTTTACCAGGTACCTCAATATGGAAAATCTTTCTCTTCACTCCTAACTTCTACCCTGAAAACACCACAGTCTGCTCTCATACTCACATATGCTTCTGTACCGAGGCCCACGTGACTCGTCATGACCCGCCACTGCTTTTCGACCTGTCCAGGGACCCATCAGAAACCACGCCGCTCACCCCCTCTACAGAGCCTGATTACAGCTCGGTAATAGAGGTCATGATGGAGGCGGCAAGGAAGCACACGAAGGGCGTCGAAGCCACGGAAGACCAGCTCTCAGCCGCAAACCTGCTCTGGAAACCCTGGCTCCAGCCATGCTGCTCCTCCATCAGCCGGCTGTGCTCATGCCAGCGAGACCAGCGGACAGGGATTGTGGGAATTAAAGATGGGGAGTAAACGGGAGGCAAAAGGCGTATTATTATTGCTGGTATTATTATCCTAATGGACAGTGCAAATGTGAATAAACAACAAACCCAGTGTCTACAGTGTTGCTGGTACTCCTGCACCATCTTTTAAGCACCATGGATCAATAAACCAACAAATAGGAATTAAAGACCAACAGAATATCAAAGTGTTTGTGTATTTTGGTTCCATTTAATTTATTTGTTTTAATTTAATCTTTTTTGTCCCAATTTGGATAAATCACATTTTAAGTCACTAGCACTAAGCTCTTGCTGGCAGAAGAGGTCCGCAGGCCAGAACACACACCCACCACCCATTAAAGCCACCTCCTTGTTTCTACACTCACTGTCCATTTTATCAGCTCCACTTACCATATAGAAGCACTTTGTAGTTCTACAATTACTGACTGTAGTCTATCTCTTTCTTTGCATACCTTTTAAGCCTGCTTTCACCCTGTTCTTCAATGGTCAGGACCCCCACAGAGCAGGTATTATTTATGTGGTGGATGATTCTCAGCACTGCAGTGACGCTGACATGGTGGTGGTGTGTTAGTGTGTGTTGTGCTGGTATGAATGGATCAGACACAGCAGCACTGCTGGAGTTTTTAAATATCGTGTCCACTCACTGTCCACTCTATTAGACACTCCTACCTAGTTGGTCCACCTTGTAGATGTAAAGTCAGAGATGATCGCTCATCTATTGCTGCTGTTTGAGTTGGTCATCTTCTAGACCTTCATCATTGGTCACAGGACGCTGCCCACGGGGTGCTGTTGGCTGGATATTTTTGGTTGGTGGACTATTCTCAGTCCAGCAGTGACAGTGAGGTGTTTAAAAACTCCATCAGCGCTGCTGTGATTAATTATAATAATAATATAAAAAATCTTGTGTTTACTTATTAATAGAATAGTGGCACAGCAGGCACTAGGGTCCCGATGACCAGAATTCAAAGCACATCTTGGGACTCTGACTAGGGTTTGCTTTCAAAAACCTTCTGAAGATTAATTGTATTGTAAATTGTCCAAGGTGTAATTAAGGGAGTGAGTTTGTGAGTGTGTGATGCCATCCAATCGACTGATGTCCTGTCCAGGAAGTATTTATGCCTCATTTTCAGGGTTTCTGGATATTCCCAGATCCACTGCGACCATGAGTAGGATCATTTATTCATTCAGGTGCCACCCTTAAACACTGGGTGCAGGGCAGAAGTATATATAAAACAGTAGACCAATTACTGGCCGAGGGGTTGATCAGATGCAAAACTGACCTACACTGATCAGAGGTGAGGATTAAATAAACGTTTACTTATTATTTTGCCAAATGTAAACAATTTGAGTCACAGATGGTTGCCATGGCAAGATGGTAGGGGCAGTGATAGCTCAGTGGTTAAGGTACTGGACTAGTAATCAAAAGGTTGCTGGTTCAAGCCCCACCACCACCAAGTTGCCACTGTTGGGCCCCTGAGCAAGGCCCTTAACCCTCAATTGCTCAAAATTGTGTTCAGTCATAACTGTAAGTCGCTTTGGATAAAAAAGCGTCTGCTAAATGCCGAAAATGTAAATGTAAATGTAAATGGTACAGTAAGTCGTGTGGGTGCCGCATAGCCGAGTGCATTCCAGTCCCACCAGTAGTTCCATTTTTTTTCATGCATTTTCTCCCCTTTTTCTCCCTTTTAGTGCGTCCAATTGCCTGATTGCGTCATGCTTCCTCTCCACCAATGCCAGTCCCCATACTGTTTTTAAGCAGGGAGACCAGGAGTAGACTGTCTATCCTGGCAAAACTGGAACTTTCTGTAGGATCAGATGCAGGATAGAAAGTAGGTTCATTTTAATTTTATCAGTGGCTTGGAAATATTTGGATATTTGTGAACTTTAGACTGTTTGGCTTGAAAATATTTGGTTATTTGCTCAGTTTGGACTGTTTGGCTTGGAAATATTGGGACATTTTTTTCAATTTGGGCTGTTTGGCTTGGACAAAATTGGTTATTTGCTCAATTTTGAGTGTTTGGCTTGGAAATATTTAAATATTTGTTTATTTTGGACTGTTTGGCTTGGTCTGATTTGGTCATTTGCTCAATTTGGATGTTTAGCTTGGACATATTGGGATATTTGTTCAATTTGGGCTTGGACAAAAATGGCTATTTGCTCAATTTGGACTGTTTGGCTTGGAGATATTTGGTTATTTGCTCAATTTGGACTGTTTGACTTGGAGATATTTGGTTATTTGCTCAATTTGGACTGTTTGGCTTGGTCTGATTTGGCTATTTGCTCAATTTGGACTGTTTGGCTTGGAGATATTTGGTTATTTGCTCAATTTGGACTGTTTGGCTTGGAGATATTTGGTTATTTGCTCAATTTGGACTGTTTGGCTTGGTCTGATTTGGCTATTTGCTCAATTTGGACTGTTTGGCTTGGAGATATTTGGTTATTTGCTCAATTTGGACTGTTTGGCTTGGAGATATTTGGTTATTTGCTCAATTTGGACTGTTTGGCTTGGTCTGATTTGGCTATTTGCTCAATTTGGACTGTTTGGCTTGGAGATATTTGGTTATTTGCTCAATTTGGGCTGTTTGGCTTGGTCTGATTTGGTTATTTGCTCAGTTTGGACTGTTTGGCTTGGAAATATTGGGAAATTTTTTCAATTTGGGCTGTTTGGCTTGGACAAAATTGGTTATTTGCTCAATTTTGAGTGTTTGGCTTGGAAATATTTAAATATTTGTTTATTTTGAACTGTTTGGCTTGGTCTGATTTGGTCATTTGCTCAATTTGGATGTTTAGCTTGGACATATTGGGATATTTGTTCAATTTGGGCTTGGACAAAAATGGCTATTTGCTCAATTTGGACTGTTTGGCTTGGAGATATTTGGTTATTTGCTCAATTTGGACTGTTTGACTTGGAGATATTTGGTTATTTGCTCAATTTGGACTGTTTGGCTTGGTCTGATTTGGCTATTTGCTCAATTTGGACTGTTTGGCTTGGAGATATTTGGTTATTTGCTCAATTTGGACTGTTTGACTTGGAGATATTTGGTTATTTGCTCAATTTTGACTGTTTGGCTTGGAGATATTTGGTTATTTGCTCAATTTGGACTGTTTGGCTTGGTCTGATTTGGCTATTTGCTCAATTTGGACTGTGGCTTGGAGATATTTGGTTATTTGCTCAATTTGGACTGTTTGGCTTGGAGATATTTGGTTATTTGCTCAATTTGGACTGTTTGGCTTGGTCTGATTTGGCTATTTGCTCAATTTGGACTGTTTGGCTTGGTCTGATTTGGCTATTTGCTCAATTTGGACTGTTTGACTTGGAGATATTTGGTTATTTGCTCAATTTGGACTGTTTGGCTTGGTCTGATTTGGCTATTTGCTCAATTTGGACTGTTGGGCTTGGTCTGATTTTGTTATTTGCTCAATTTGGACTGTTTGACTTGGATATATTTGGTTATTTGCTCAATTTGGACTGTTTGGCTTGGTCTGATTTGGCTATTTGCTCAATTTGGACTGTTTGGCTTGTTAAAAATTGGCTATTTGCTCAATCTGGACTGTTTGACTTGGATTTTTTCAGCTGCTCTATCCTGGGTCCACTGGGAAACACATCCATCACAGGGCTTTGGTCACCCTGCCTAATGGGCTATTAAAATAGACCACTGTGCCACCTGAGTGCCTGAAAATATGAAATAATTTAGTCATTTGGAGCCATGTAAAGAATTCTGAAGAACTTCTGATGCTTAATCTATCCTTCAACACCCATCGTCTCCAGCGTTCTTGAGCCAGCTGTTTTTCCCATTTGACTAGAGCACAGTGAAGTAGTCTATCTTAGCCCTGTTAGACTTTGGCATAATAAATTCTACCACATTCTGTAAAAAGTGATAAAAAAGTGCTACTTCTAGTTAATACTTAATAAGATTGATGCAGATTTTGTTGTTTGTACTTACAGCTGATTGACTGATATTTATTCCTCTCCAAACAGCTCAATTTGCCAGGCAGCGTCTAATCAAATTGACTGTTTTTTGTAAGCGGTTTGCTTTATTAATTAACAATTGCATGCTGATTGTAGTGTTGTTGCTGCTTAAAAGCAATGTCAGAGTCATTAAACCATGTAAATGTAGCTGGAAAACAAATGTGTCCTGGTAAATGTGTTTGTGCAATGAGAAATACTTATTAAAAGCTTTTTGATAGCTTGATTTGTTGATTGTCCTATTAGGTTCTTTTATAGATATCTACTATTAAAAGTTACATAATACAGCCAAAAGTATGTGGACACTTGTTTCTATACTCACTGTTTATTTTATCAGCTCCACTTACCATATAGAAGCACTTTGTAGTTCTACAATTACTGACTGTGGTCCATCTATTTCTCTGCATGCTTTGTTAGCCCCCTTTCATGCTGTTCTTCAATGGTCAGGACTCACGACCACTACAAAGCAGGTATTATATGGGCGGTGGGTCATTCTCAGCACTGCAGTGACACTGACATGGTGGTGGTGTGTCACTGCTGGACTGAGAATAGTCCACCAACCAAAAATATCCAGCCAACAGCGCCCCATGGGCAGCGTCCTGTGACCACTGATGAAGGTCTAGACGATGAGCAACTCAAACAGCAGCAATAGATGAGCGATCGTCTCTGACTTTACATCTACAAGGTGGACCAACTAGGTAGGAGTATCTAATAGAGTGGACAGTGAGTGGACATGGTATTAAAAACTCCAGCAGTGCTGCTGTGTCTGATCCACTCATACCAGCACAACACACACTAACACACCACCACCATGTCAGTGTCACTGCAGTGCTGAGAATGATCCACCACCCAAATAATACCTGCTCTGCGGTGGTCCTGGCCATTAAAGAACAGGGTGAAAGCCAGCTAAAAGCTATGTAGATAAACAGATGGACTACAGTCAGTAATTGTAGAACTATAAAGTGCTTCTATATGGTAAGTGGAGCTGATAAAATGACCAGTGAGTGTAGAAACAAAGAGGTGGTTTTAATGTTATGGCTGATCGGTTTTATATTTATTCATTGTCAATTTTATCACCACTTTATCATATTCAGGGTCGCAGTGGGTCCAATTCACTGGGCGAAAGGCAGGAAACACACCAGACAGGCTGCCAATCCATCACAGAGCAAACACACTCCCACACTAATACCTACCTAGGGAGACTTTAGTATATCCAATTAACCATACCTTATGTCTTTCGGCTGTGGGAGGAAACTAGAACACCTAAAGGAAACCCACACAAACACAGGAAAAGCATGCACACTACACACAGAAAGGACCCAGACAGCTCCACCTGGGAATCAAACCCAGGACCTTCTTGCTGTGAGGTATGTGGACACATATAGACAGCTGAGACACCCATTTAAAACTTTCTGACCATATAAGCAATTCAGCTTTTCTTTTATTTAAGTATATATTTGTACATAAAATATTACATCATTTAAGTTAACAATGAATAATGCCTGGAAAATGACCCAATTCTACTTAAGATAGATTAATAACATTGCAAATAAAATGCACAGAATCAGCTTTTGCCACAACCACCCTAGTCCCCTAAACAAAACCCCATTGAAGTCTACAAGAAAGACTCTAGCAGGAAAAAGGAAGTTGCTTAGGTGAGCTCTGCTTGGTAGTTGTGTTTGCCACCTTGGCTAGTCAGCACTGCCTACCTGCACGTACTACACAGCAACTTCACAGCAACTTCTCACAAAAAAGTAAGTGCTTTAAATTGTTTGGCTTGGCTTGGCTTGGTTTGGTTTGATTTTGATATTTATTCAATGGATTGTAGTGGACTGCTTGGCTTTGAAATATTGTAATATTTGTTCAATTTGGACTGTATTGCTTGAAACAAATTGGATATTTATTCAATTTGGACCATTTGACTCGGTCTAAGTTGGTTATTTGCTCAATTTGGACTGTTTGGCCTGGAAATATTTGGATATTTGTTTAATTTGAGCTGTTTAGCTTGGTATGATTTGGTTATTTGTATAATTTGGAATGTTTGGTCTGATCTGGTTTGGTTATTTGTTTAATTTTTACTCTTTGGCCTGGTCTGGTTTGGTTATTTGTTTAATTTTTACTGTTTGGCCTGGTCTGATTTGGTTATTTGTTCAATTTTTACTCTTTGGCCTGGTCTGATTTGGTTATTTGTTCATTTTGGGCTGTTTGGTGTGAAAATATTTGGATATCTGTTCAATTTAGACTGTTTGGCTTGAGAATATTAGGATATTTGATCAATTTAAACTGTTTGGCTTATAAATATTTGGATATTTGTTCAATTGGAACCGTTTGGCTTTATCTGATTTGAATATTTGCTTAATTTAGAGTGTTTGACCTGGAAAGATTTGGATATTTTTATATGAGAACTGTTTGGCTTAAACATAATTGGATATTTTTTAAGTTTGGACTGCTTGGCTTGGATAGATTTGGTTATTTATAAGCATTTGTACTGTTTGGCTTGTTTTTTTGGTACAGATTAGTTGTTTTGATTGCTTGGCTGTTTGGCTAACCAGTTAGCTAACTAAATTAGCTATGCTTATATAGTTTAACCGTTTTATTTTGCCTAAACTGCTTCAAATTTTAGCTTTTTGTTTCATCTGTGTTTATTTTAATCTGGCTCTTAGCACAGTAGCTTAGCTTTAATTAACCAACTTGAGATGCAACTGAACTGTTTGTACAAGGCATTCCTTTTATTTTACATTTTCCTAGTATAAAAGTGGTTGCAGTTTCTATGATACACAGTATTTAAGTGTTAACTTGGGTTATTATGAGTAGTAATTGTATGTAGAAATACACTGATAAGAAGAGATACATTTGAAGCTGTATAGAAATGACAGTATTCTTAAACTACAGATACACACAAACAAGAATGGAAAACAGCTGGATAAATTGGGCCTCACCATGTACTAGACATGCACACACTGTGATTTATCATTTCTTACTGGGTATTAAGAGTTATATTACTATGCAATTTTTAAATATGCATACTTATTAATTAACTGTTTCTAAGATACTTTATAGACTTTATTGTCATTGTAGTTATACAACGAGACTTTGTTTGGTAGCTCTGTGAGATCAGCAGCAATAATAAAATAAACATAGGATAAAAATATTAAAATATATTTAAAAAAAGTACAAAAAATTAAAATTATAAAAAACTCATACAGCACAAAATAAGCTAAAATTACAAAAAATATAAGAAATGAATATTTACATGGTGAGAGGTAGTTATTATTATTATTAATAATGTAACTGCACAATAGTATATTTATGTACAGAATTTAAAGTGATCTGTGCTTTAAAGAGCAGCTTGGGGAGGGCAGAGTTCAACACAGTTTAGTTTACTGTATCAGTAGCTATGGCGGGCGGCGGCACAGTGGCTAAGTGGGTAGCACTGTTGCCTCATAGCAAGAAGGTCCTGGGTTTGATCCCCAGGTGGGGCAGTCTGGGTCCTTTCTGTGTGGAGTTTGCATGTTCTCCCCGTGTCTGCTCCGGTTTCCTCCCACAGTCCAAAGACGTGCAAGTGAGGTGAATTGGAGACACTAAATTGTCCATGACTGTTTGATATAACCTTGTGAACTGATGAATCTTGTGCAATGAGTAACTACCGTTCCTGTCATGAATGTAACCAAAAGTGTAAAACCTGACGTTAAGATCCTAATAAACAAACAGTAGCTATGGGTGTGTGTCTGGGTGGGGGGTGGAGGTGTAATATAAATTTAATTGTGATGTGTTAAGAAATTAAATGAACAGTAATGCTAAATGCTATATTACCTGTAGACATCCAACACGCAACTACTCTAGTAAAAAGAAAATGTATACAAAACAGAACAGGTTTGAGATAATGTACTAAGTTGTGGCTGCTTCTCTGTAAACAGTACTGGCTCATTGCACATCATTGAAGAAAACATGAATGTACCAATATTCAAGAATAAATAAAGAGAATTTAATTGCATCCACCAGCAAACCAAATCTACATGTTTTAACAAGACAATAAGCTGAACCATAAAGCTTTCTTGCAACAAATAACTTACACTGGTTTCTAAGAAATGAAGTAAAAGCGCTCGCATGGTCTAGCCAATTTTCAGCTGGAATCTCATTAAAAATTTTAATGGACTTTGAAATTGCGAGCATATCAGAGAAAACCTTTTATACTTGGGAAATTAAAGACGGTTTGCCAAGAGGAAGAGGCGAAAATTGAATCACAATGCTCTACAGAGCGAATTTATTCTTTCTGTAGTGGTCTCAGAGCTGTAATTGCTAATAACTGCTTTGCAACGAAGTAGCAATGTTGTTAATTAGTCGAGAGTCCCTCACTGTACGGCCTTCTTAACCGAAGAGCGTGTGCAGCACATTTACTGTTGGCTTGGTCTTATTTGTGGAACACTGGTAGATCTTGAACATAGATCAGGGACGAAGTTTACAACACGGCTTAGCCGTCTACCACTGGTATTGCTGTCCTGAGGCTCGGCTTGTGGTGGGTTGTAATTACATAAGTAAATGAAAAGATCTGTTGGAAAGCTTTTGCATCTTGTTTTTTTTTTTGCACTTTAAGTTTCCAGTGGAAAGAAATAGAAATATGAGGAGTGGGAGCCAGGGAATCTCATGCCCCAGGTGCATAAATTAAGAGCTGGATGAAGTGAGGAAAGCTCATTATGTTACAACAACACCGTTTGGTGCTCTGTTTCAATGTGTGGATTTGATTTAGCTAGGGACTCCTCAGTAATGGAAGAAACTTGTGTTAAAATAATTGCATTATTCTTTTGGTAGATACTTTGAAGCAATGGTGATGAGATTAAATTCAATCCAAGCACAGAACTGAGAATTTAAGCTATAGCTGTAATATATATCTTAAATGATCTTTTATTTAATCTAAGCACAGAAGCAATTGCCTTCTTTCTGACTCTTACTGCTATTGCATGCAGTTGTAGCCTAGTGGTTAAGGTACTGGGCTGATAATTGAAAGTTTGCTGGTTCAAGCCCCACCACTGCCAGGTTGGGCCCTTGAGCAAAGCCTTTAACCCTTATTTGCTCAGGGTGTAAAACCACCTCCTTGTTTCTACACTCACTGTCCATTTTATCAGCTCCACTTACCATATAGAAGCACTTTGTGAGATACAATTACTGACGGTAGTCCATCTGTTTCTCTGCATGCTTTGTTAGCACCCATTCATGCTGTTCTTCAATGGTCAGGACTCTCCCAGGACCACTACAGAGCAGGTATTATTTGGGTGGTGGATCATTCTCAGCACTGCAGTGACACTGACATGGTGGTGGTGTGTTAGTGTGTGTTGTGCTGGTATGAGTGGATCAGACACAGCAGTGCTGCTGGAGTTTTTAAACACCTCAGTGTCGCTGCTGGACTTTTAATAGTCCACCAACCAAAAACATCCAGCCAACGGGTGAACTGGAGATACTAAATTGCCCATGACGGTGTTTGATATTAATCTTGAATCAAGATGAATCTTGTGTAACCGGTAACTACAGTTTCTGTCATGAATGTAACCAGTGTGTAAAACATGACGGTAAAATCCTAATAAATAAATATTACGACAAAGCCAGGCTTCGTTCTGCCTGCACTAAACACTCTGGCCTCATAGATACGGAGTGTGTGTGCTTAACTGGCCTGCCTGCAGTCCAGATCTGTCTCCTATTGAAAATGTACAGTATAGTTCCTTATGAAGAGGAGAATTAGACAATGGCAAGCGTTAACTGTTGAGTAGCTAAAGTCTCATATCAAGCAACAATGGAGAAAAATTCTGCCGGCAAAATTGCAACATTTAGTATTATAAGTTCACAAAGAAGGAAAGGTGATGGAGCACTAAAAAAAATATGACTTTGTTCCACCTTTCTGTAATGTTATGGGAGCATAAAATTCTACTTTTATTTACTCTCACTCACTCGCTTAACCACTTATCCAATTAGGTCACGGGTGGTGCTGGAGCCTATCCCAGCTTTTCAATGAACGCAAGGCACACAGTAACACGCTGGACGGGGGCCCAGTCAATCGCAGCGCATACACACACCCATTCACCTATATGGCAATTCAGTGTCTCCAATTAACCTGACTGCATGTTTTTGGACTGTGGGAGGAAACCGGAGCTCCTGGAGGAAACCCACACAGACACGGGGAGAACATACAAACTCAGCACAGAAAGGACCCGGGCCGCCCCACCTGGGGATCGAACCCAGGACCTACTTGCTGTGAGGTGACGGTGCTAGCCACCGTGCCACCCTACATTTATTTAGATTTACAAAATACAGTTAAGTTTATCATTAACATTCTTGCTTTTGTTATGCTTTCAAAATGTCCCAAATTTTCTGGAAATGGGTTTTGCTTATTGTGCATGATATACCAAACTAAACTGGGCACTCTGGAGAGTCCCATTGAGACAGAAAGAGTATAGAGTCCTTTTTAACCAGTGACTGCAGGTCAAGTTTGAACTCCAGCACTAGCTGCACCACTTATTTTTTTTACAAATCGTCCCCAGAACCCCAGTTTTTGTAGTAGAAAACATCTGTTTTGTTTGAAGTCCTGTTATAAGACATATTGAAGAATGTTGTTTGCTTCATAATTAGCCACAGAGCATGCTCTTCAGAGTCCATGACTTGACTAATGCCTTCATTTTATTATTATTATTTTTTTTAATGAATATCACATGATGTGATGCCAGTGATCCATGGTGCAGTTTAATTCATCAGTATGCAGTAAATGGTGCTCAGTAAAAAATAATGCAATTCTTGTCTAACAAAGATGAATTGAAGTTACTGCAGT